>NW_014577310.1:111353-134911 GCF_000485595.1 Priapulus caudatus | reverse complement strand
AGTCAGATAACTTGGGCCAGTCAAGATTTTCTCTGTGCTAATAAACTGGAATTAGCCAGAACTCTTTTTACGATGAAACGATTTAATCTAGCGTAATCTGCCATGATTTTTAAGTAGCCGAGATTTAGAGATGTCTCAGTGGTGGCATGGGTTCGTACATTATTTCTGCAAGCAGCCGACGACTTGTTTGCTGCAGAATAACTTGCCGGAGCTTGGCCGTGACAGTCCTACTGTACTGTTAGCTATCAGCACGGTGGAACGCCGCGTGGTCTGTTTTGCGGCTGGGCATCACATACAAACGGTTTGAACTCGGCTGTTCGGTTTGGTGCAGCAACAGGTCTTTGTCCGACTGGCGAGACACAAGGGTGAAGAGAACTCGACCCTTCATGCCACATTCTGTCTGTTTGACATGATCTTATCATCAGGAACGAACAACAACGAAAGCGGTGACGTGGTAAGTGACTGTCACCTACCTTTGTTGCCGTTTCAGTTGTGTGTTGTTTTTTCTCTTCATATGTCCATGGCAACATGTGGGATGAGGCCTGTGAATTTTAGACAGATGGTTTATGCCTCAGATGTGCGCTACAGGGGTCCAGTGAACTGCGCAATCACGGACCCTTCACTGTGTTGTGGCGAGCTTGGTCACAGGTGCTAGAGCTTAGGTTGTATAACATACACAGTTTAACTGTCTACGGTCGTAATTTCGAAGACAGACTAATATTGTCACGTTTAACTCGTCGTTGCGATTTCTTTCGGATTATTTTTCCGTTCAGACGCTTAGCATGATGTAATGTTCACTGTGGAAAGGGGGAGCTGCCACTCGAAGAAACTAAAGCAGCTTACTTTCCTATGCAGAGCGTATGTACGATTACATCCTTCCATCTTCTGCAGTTGGATACAATGCATGGTTACGAATATTGTCACTACTGTATCTACTAGGTTTTTATAGCTCCCCTTGAACATCGTCAGACTGAGCTATGCCAGGGTCGTCATCCGTCCGTCCGGTCCGGTCGTCATTTCGCTACGGTCACGATTACTCAGGAACCGTTTTGGCCACATGTTTGAATTGCGGTAGAGTTGTTGATTGCTAGGCTCCCATATTAACCGTCCTATTTGAGCTGCTAGTTCTTACGTACTTTTTGAGCCACGGCATTTTTTTGGCAAAATGGCGAATTGCATTAGTCAGTTCAGGCTTCAACGCGATTTTGCTAATTTTTGCGTATGGTGAATGAATAAGGGCTAGGGGTTTTTGATATAAAAAAAATTATGAAATTAGGTAGGGTTTAAGGCAATTTATTAGCATATTATATAGACACAACGTCTGTTGGGATCACACTCGTCTGGTTCGTTTTACAAGATTTCAATGACATATTTTATGCAAGATTGGTTTAGTTCCTCTGCCATCCTGCCCGATAACATCTAGGTAAAGTTTTACAACAGTTTGGGAACCAGCATAACCTATTTATTTCAAAAGCATCGTACAAGCGGTTATACGCCAGGCTACAGTCACAAATCTGTGATTCATTTTGGTTTATAATTATTATTGGCGATATACAGATGCAATCGTTTTTATTAGATGTACGTCGATGTGTTGCTCAGTTAACTGATTCTTTTACTCAAGCATTTGTGTCCCTTTTGTGGTTGCGTACTAGTGTCATTGCACTTTTATTTAAACTATTCGCCACTGTAATTTTTGATGAGTCATTTATTGCTTGGACTTTATGAACAGATATGAATGTGATGTCAGTTATTCTAATGTGTTATGGTATTTTGCGATGTCGTTTAAATATCATAGAATGATGGATACTGGATCCATGACAAATACCTGATTATTAATAGTAGGTCGTCAGTAACGTAACAATCGTTGAGTTGAGCAGTGACGGGAATTTGCACCCCGTGGCACTTTGTTGGCACTTTTGTGTGTAAATTGTTAGGCGGTCGTGCCGCGGGCTAGGCCGTCTGTGATCCGTTGAGAAGTTGAGAATCGCTATGGTTCTGATGAGAAGTGGTGTCGCGTGAACAGGAGGCAGACATGGGGGTAAACCTCCATTCCATCACGTCCGGTGAGACATGATGTCATTATAGCCTAGTAAGCTCCGTGTGTACTTCAATACAGTGCAGGTATTTCTCTCTCTCTGTGTCTTATATATGTTTTGTCACGAGAGGCTTTCTATAGGATATAGTCGTGGTATATTTGTTGAAATTTTATTCTGTCGGATAACCAGCGAGCTAACATTGTCCCGATTTCAGTTTGTGGATTTATCATTTGTTTGCAGACTAAAGCGATTATCCGAATCTCCGAGTCGTTAGCTAAAAATGGGTCTTGCAGGCATTGCTAACGGAAGCTGCATGTGGAAGAGGCCGTTGAAGGTATATTCAGGTGTTCACCTTGATTGCCGCCATGCTTATGAAATCTATGGTAAGAGTGACGGAGATTATATCGTACTCGCGAAAAGCTTAGAGAAACGTTTCGATGCATACCCGATTTTAAAATTACACTGCGCACATAAACAAGCTTTCTCGTTAATCAGCGCTAATTGTGTATTCTGCACAACAGCAAAAGTTATTATTTAAATGGATTATTATTTGTTGGCTTTAAAACCACACACGCCACTAGTTAAGGTTTTTTAGTTCTTACATTGGCTCTTCTTCTCAACCTTGACTTAGTTGTTGTAAATTAAGCTCTCAATAATCAACTCCGTATTCTAAGAGATTCGTCTCTTCGCATGGCGCGAGCATCGGCTGGTTTTCTTTGGTTATGTTTGCGGGAGGTTATAGTGCGTTAAGGCATGCTACCAATAGCATTCGGTTCTTGAGAGCAGGTGTCAGAGTACTTTTTTTGCCGCCGCTAGTACAATCTGGTGTCCGCCTGGGACTGCGAGAGAATCTAGTCGCATTCTAAAGTCGGGCTGTGAATTCGACTGAATTGGTCTAAATACTACAGCGTGTATTGGCGCATAGCTGCAGCGCTTTCATTTTTTAAGCGGAGCGCGATCGCGCTCGCGCTCACGCGCACCATAATTGTGCCATGGTGCGCCACATCATCGGCGCCTCATAAAAGTGCGTTGAATCGCGCACCAAAGTCTGTGTATTATGTTTGAATAGCGCTGCGGCTGCATAGAGTTCTCAATGTAGGGGGCGTACAAAAAGGTTAGCACACACAACATTTGTGGTGGTTAGTGACTGAACGCTATGGCAGAGGTACAGGTCTGGTTTACTACCTCACAGTGGAGTGTATGCAGGGGGGGGTCGTGGAGAGAGTCGTACGACCCCCAAAATTTTAAAAGGTCCACATTTTTGCAAAGACATTTTTTTTTCGAGGCCTTTTTCACTAATGACATATGAAAAAGCATCAGGTACAGGCAATAGGCAAAGACATTTGCATTGGTTGAGCGTAATCGTTATCCCAATTCAGCAATTCTGATGAGCCTTTTTTGTAACAAGCACAAGATAAGACAAAAGTTCAAAAACTGTTTTCAACTGAGTCAGACTTTTTTTTTTAAACTAATAATTTTTTTTGAATTTTTGTTTTGTTGTTAAATTAAATTGTCAGGGTCGATGTACCGGTCGTGTCGGCCCCTGCTTCGCGCAGAAATGCACTCTAGAGGAGGTGCTATTTCAAAATTTTCTGGGGGAGGGCCCCACACCCCCTTCAGCCGTGCTCCAAGTTTGGCGTTACGTTAAGACCCCCCCCCTGGTACAATCCTGTAACTCGCCCCTGATTGTATTGACCTTGTTAATCAATATTGCTGCCTATTCATTGTGAAACGGTCGCAAAATTATGCATCACGAACCCACCAGAAAAAATCCCTGGATGACCCCTGTACCTCTTGGTTTATAGATATATAAATACAATAACAACAGCATCAATCAGGTACCTATACGGTACGCACAAGTTATCTGCCTCGTGTTCTACATTACGTGGCGAGAAGTGGTTTTCTGCCGACGTGATCAGTCGTAGGGCGGAGGGTACATACGTGGCTCTTACGTCAAGTAATTTGCTTAGTTTGTGATGGATTGTGATGATTTACCTTGTTGCTGAAAATATGCGAGCTACATGATAGAATCTTAACGATGGAAATCAGCATAAGTAAAACAAGTTTATTTTTACATCGATCAATCTCTTTTATTATCTGTGTTGCTAGTGTTGGCTGTTTGTTTGGATGAATAGATGTATCTGACGACAGCCATTGAATGAATGAAGGTGAAGCGATGAATGATAATCGTAGTTTACAGAATCCAATTTTCGTTTTGAGATTTCACTCTAGGACTGGGATTGTCCTGATTCATAATCAAGCCAGAGGCATGGATGGGAGAGCCTCAAGGAGCTCTCCATCATCCTTTTATAGGTGTGATTTTAGTGGAGCTCTCCATCATGCTCTTAAGGCGTGTGATTTTTTAGTGGAGCTCTCCATCATGACTCTTAAGGGTGTGATTATGCAGAGCGGTGCAAAAGTCCCCTATGGTGTCTAGCGGGAGTCATTAGCTGTCCTCCTGTACTTTTCAAATCTGACAGCTGGCAGTATGATAATTATATGCATTTCGATATTATTCATATTCGATAACTGTAATCTTTAAGTGATAATCAAATAATATATAATAATAATGATGATCGGACGATGTTTGCTTCACATCAGGGGCTGAGGCTTCACGATCTCAGAGCACAGAGATGACTGAGATGCTCGCAAAAGCAGTGAAGCGGAGATTCCGCGATCGGTCACAGTCTCGAGCACAGCATCTGCAGGATTTCTCAAGCAGGTAAAGCGCGGGTTTCTTATCTGTGTCCATAGGACCCTTTGGGGTCCGTGGATGGGTCTTTCAGGGGTGGGGGGGAGCCATGAAGTGGATTGGGGGGGCTTCAGGGCGGCATATGAACAGGGATGGGTTCAGAGGGGTCCAGTGACGTGAATGTGGCTTCGGGCGGTCTTGAAACAGGGCTCTGAAACATTTTTGTGTTTGTGCTTTATGTGCATTTTTGGGGGAGGGTCCGTAGCGTTCACCGGGATTTCTCGCTTGGAGTCCATGGACGTTAAAAAAGGTTAAAACCGGTTAGAGGTAGTAGATGGGGACTGTAGATGCACGTACATCACGAATCGGATGTCGAATTGCCGATTGTCTTCCCTCGATCGATACCTCGTATTTTCTGCGTATTTTCGATCTTCGATACGCCGCTCGTTTTGTAGATGTACTTGCATCGGCGAAGCGTGTATGAGACGCGCTCTCTTGATTGCGTCAATAGTCACGATTGGCATCCTTTTTAGTGGCTAATCGGTAGGCCGGTTATAGAAGCCAATGCATTTTGTATTCATGTTATGGTGTCACGGGCATTGCTATGTGCGAGAGTCCGTAACATTGCGACGAAAGGTTTGGCCGGTGATATTTCGGTGCTGTCTACGGTGTTTTCGACACTGACGTGACGGGCGAAGCAGGATAATCTCATTGCTTCAGTGATTACTAGTGAGGCTGTGTCGTTACAGAATTACCGAACAAAGTATTACAATGCGTGTTCAGATATGCTCCGCAGAGTGAGATCCAGCATCGAATGAAGAGAAAGATGCTGCACTACAGAAATGAGTAACAAGTTACGAGTATCATTCGCAACAGATGTCACCACTGTACATTCTGCTAGAGCACTCCGACAGATTTGCCGCTCTCGCTCTGGCTGCCGCAATTCTACACTGAACAAGCTGATTCATGTAGAATTCGTTACGGCTTTTTTTCTTATCAGTTTATACGCGACCCCGTTACCCTGTTCCGATTTAATCGGTGTTATTATAAAAACTGGCAAAGATTGATAAAATCGACTCCATTATTTCATGAGAAATTTGATAAAGTGCTACGAAATAGTTGCAGACCCATTACTCCTTTTCAATCATTACGCATGATTTACGTAACACTATGTTCAGTATTTATTCATGATTTTTGGACGATGCTTGCAATATACTTACTTCTCGAAACATTGTCTTTGATCGTTTTGCGTAGATTCAGCTTAAAACTTAATTTGTCCATCAACAAATCATGCAAGTCATGAAATTTCTAATGTTTTGTTCGGCGGCGACTACGCAGCGTTTGGATTGCCATTTGATGGATTGTCCCGAGAGCTCTGCCTACTTTAAAAATAGTGCTAGGCTTGTGGCACCGATCGCCGTATATCCTGAGTGTGGGAGGGGGCCGCGTGCTGCGTTTGCTGCTAGAGTGAGAGCGATGCGCCCTTACAATGTGTTAGCACACCATAGCGAAAGATATATTTGTGAGCAGTGTGGGAATCGATTTATTTGCTACTCACTGTCATGCAAGTCAGGAGACTGTTCTTGAGCGAGTACTTATTTTTTATTTAGCTTAGACTGGCAGCGAGCTTTCCACTCAGCTGATTTTATGTGAAGTATTTTTGTAGCCTTGTAATCTCTATGTGTTTATGTGTGTCTTCATCAATGCATTTTTTGGTGGTTGAGACAGGCCATGAACATTTGTATTGAATTAGTCTTAATTGCAGACAAGGTTAGCGGCTAGGTATGTCATGTCTGTAGAGGGTGATTTAAAGAAGTGTAGAGGATTTATGAATAAGAATATGTTGCATTTAGAACAACTAAGGTAGTGAGCTATGAGAAAATGTGAGAGGGAGAAGAGTTGAGGCTGGGAGCGTGCTTGGGCAGAAAAGCGAAGTCTGAAGGAGAGCGAAATGTGCAATTGGTACTGTAAATGGAATGACAGTGTAGAGAAGGGGAATAGGATAAGTAGCAGCGATAGATGGGAGCGAGGAATGAAAATTATTAAGTATGCGGCCAATTCTGCCTCCTTCTTGATTGGGGTTAACTTCCTGCTGATTACTATCTGTTGCCAGGAGATAAAATTTGATTATACTAGCCAATTAGCAGCTTATGGCATCACTCAATCTTCGTCTGCAGTGCTGATTCGTGTTCGAGTGGTGGGATCGTTGAGCATTGGCATAAACGGTTATCTTGCCCAAGATATTGTTTTTCATGACTGCGGGGTAATTTCGACAGTTTTATACGCCTGCCTACTGTGATACAATCGAGTGTCGCCACCACAAACTGTGTGGGCCTATTGCATGGTGCTGTTGACTTCTTTTATGGCATAAGAATATTTGAATCTTGATAGCACCAGTCACTCATTTTGTCTAATAGTTTTACTGTATCGTTGTCGAGTTTGATATGCATATAAATTCTTTTGACAAAATAATTTACCATACTTGTGTTCTATATCAGTGTTTCATGTATGGTAAACATGATATACGTAGGTATGTATATGGAGAACATATTTTATCTTGTTGAACCTTTCAGAACACTTGATTTGATATCTCCACAGTTATGTGACTAGACGATAGTATGCCGGTTTTGAAACTCAGTACATACATTAGTTTGTTTTCATTGCCGAGCGTCTGCAAATAGGAATGGGTTTCTGACCTGTTCCTTTTTAAAATGAATGAAAATAGGAAACTGGGTTTCTGATGCGTTTACTCATTTTAAAGTCTAAATAGGAAATGCGTTAAAAGGACAAGGGTGGGTAAGGTGCGTGTACCGCGGTACGTGCGGTGGTCGTGTATCTGAAATTGTGTACCGCGTGCCTGCGCGTGCACGTGGTGTACGCGTCGATGGTCGCTGCGTGTACGTAGCGTGTATCTCCTGATGCAGTCCAAGCTGGGTACCACGCCATGTGCACCGGCTGGAACGCGCGGTAACAACGGGTACACCGCACGTGCACGCGGGGTCATCGGGTAGCACGCGGATACACGCACGCGTACACGCTGTAACGCACCGGTAAACAACGGATACCGCGGGTACCGCAGGACGCACGTACACGCACGTACCCCCTTCTCATTTTCCTTTTCCCATTTCCTATTTAGACTTTTAAATTAGGAAACGGGTCAGAAACCCATTTCCCATTTCCTATTTAGACTTATAATAGGAAACGGATCAGAAACCCATTTCCTATTTTCATTTTAAAAATAGGAAATAGGTCAGAAACCCATTTCCTATTTGCAACGTCAAATGGGAAAACAAACTAACGGTATGTACTGTGATTTAGAACATCGAGGTTATTATTTCACAAGGGCAGCAATGAAGCTTTTGAGCTGATCGTCATCTTTAACTCCAATAAAGGTTTCCTGTATCTCCCCGTCTTTCATGCCTATCACGGTCGGTACTGACTGGACGCCGTACTCCATTGCCAGCTCTGAGTTCGTGTCGACGTTTACTTTGGCCAGTATCACTTTGCCATCTTCCTTGCCAACCATCTTCTCGATTCGTGGACCGAGGATCTTGCAGGGTCCGCACCAATCTGCGTAGAAGTCTATCAGTACAGGGATCTTGCTGTTGATCACTTTCTCTTTGAAGTCGGCCTCGTCTTGAATGGTGACGATAGATAAACGTGGAAACGAAGTGCTGACGGATCGTACTCCAGTTGTGGATTGGATCGGAAACTGGCTGCAGTTCAACACAGGCGCCGGTCTGATTGCAATACGTTGGCCAATAGGTCTTGATACTTGGCAAAGTACCCGAACTGCCTGTCGAAGTGCCATTGCTTCTCTGGTTCGTGTCAATTTCTAGGCAGTAAGTACACTGAAAATAAGCAGCAACTATCATAGTACCTAATATTTACTAGTACATAATTAGAGGTGCACCGGATCCAACTTTTTAAGTTCCGGCCGGCACATGAACCAGCCGGAACTTAAAAAAAGTCCCGGCCGGAACTATACCTGGCCAGAACCGGAACTTAAGCTGGGAATAAACTTGACAGTTTTGGCCCAGTATTGCGCAAACTCACTCGGCCTGAACGAAATATTATTAGCAGGCCCATCACTCAGGCGAGTAGGAGAATGCTCAAAGTTCTAATTACAGGTTTTGAATGGTTATAAGCCCTATAATTAGGTGTATGAATCAGCTGCTTACAGTGCATAATTCTGGCATCTTATTCGCGAGCGAATTTTGTGGCAAAACCTGCATGTTGCAGTATCCCTGGTTTTATCCAATTATTTCCAACAGATGCCATTCCTGTGGCTCTAAGAGTATTTGATTTTAAAAGAAAATCTCGTGAATCACCTAACATCAGCTAGGTTCAGTTAGTTAGCCGATGTTCAAGTGGCAAGCGTTTTTTGGGCGGAATAGTGTGAAGTTGTTAACACTATATTGTCAGCAAGTTGACTTTATTGACTCTCAACTACATTCAGTGACTGATCTTTTGATCTTGACGCGATGCGGCCATGATGCCGAGGCGCGCCGAGGATTGACACTTTGTGTCTTCCAATCACAGCCTATGCCGCACCAGACTTTGATATTTTTAAATATGGGGACCCATTGGACCACCAAATCACCGATCTCAGGAACTAGGGCATTCTGCTATGTTAGAACGGTTTCCTACGATAGAGTTTGCCACAAATACGAAAATAACACGCTGTTTAGCGCACTGCGCTACGTCCTTCTGTTGCATTTTCGCATCTCCGTAATCAGAATAAGCCCCGCCTTCTTCGTTGATGGACATGAATGGGGCGTCACCGACGTGACCAGTTACTGTACCTACTGTCTTTCGCCAACCTGTTTACTTCTCGTAAATAATGAAATGCCCGGCCGATGCATTTCGCATCGAAGTGGAAAATTTTTCGGCATTTTTACTCGCTGTCGGAAGTGAACGAGTGAGTCATTCATTGAACATTGAAGTTTTTCTTCAAATTAAATAATTCCGAAAATCCCTAACCGTGCTACTCGATTGTTTTAGCCAATGAACGTAGCTGTGTGTGTGACGTCTTGCCCGCGCGCTTTATGCTTGGCTTAGCGGGCCTCGAAATGGATATTGGAGGCAGGCACCTCGCAACACGCGTGTTTGTTTACATTATATAGCTTTGTGACGTACGGTGTTCGGGAGTTCTGTGATGATAACCTCGTAATTTCTCAGCATTTCTTAAAGTACATGGAACATTTAACAATTTAGTGGTGTCAGTTAGTCACGGATATGTCACAGTAAGTACTAACCGTATATGTTTCACATACGTTCACCATTTTGCACACAGGCGGTCGATCATTGTGAAAAATTGTGTGAATATTTATTTTTATTGAGACGTTCTAAGTGCCTGTGCTTTCAACAGTCTTGTACGTCAATGCACGTGCGTCAAGAGCCACAAACTCAACACAATTTCATCTCTGTTATTGTTGACGCCTGAATGCGTGATTGATCAGGGAGAGGGTGCATGTAAGAGGGAGACATTTTCTTTGGGGTTCCGAAAAACACAATTCCACTTGACAATTTCATGGGCCATTTCAATTGGAAGCTCTGCATAATGGACCCCCAACAAGCCCTTTGACTGACTAGTCAAGAAATTTAAAGGTGTGTATATTGCTCTTATTTAGCTGCTGATAGTTTTTTATCGCTTATTTAGTCTTTAGAACAAAGTCTTCATTGTTATCTTCTAAAACTACAGACCATCCGCTGACTGCTGTGGAGACGTGCGCCGGGCCTCGAATTTGGCGCACGTCTCAACTGCGGACAGCGCTTCATACTTGAACATCCCCGCGGTCGCGTGCGCATATCCCGCGGAATTGCGCGTCTCATCCGCGCGCAGCGCTCGGCCAAAGCTAGCAAAGCTGTGCCATGCAATCTTGTATCATGTCTCTCTGGATGACGCTTGTAGGCCTAGCAGAAATGAAATTAAGAAAAAGTTCCGGTTCCGGCCGACTGTTTCTGAAGGGTTCCGGCCAGAACCGGAACTCTGAAAAATTAGGGATCCGGCCGGATCCAAGTTCCAGTGCACCCTTATACATAATTATACATACTACTCACTGTAGATACATACATACATACGGTAAACATCAGGTTTAGCGTCGTAAATTAACTTGCAAATGTCACCGCCAGATGGCGCTATGCGGAGGAGGGAGAATAGAGCTGGTGATGGAGGAGGGGGAGAAGGGAGAAGCTGGTAGAGAAGGAGGAGGGGGAGAAGGGAGAAGCTGGTGGAGGAGGAGGAGGGGGAGAAGGGAGAAGCTGGTAGAGAAGGAGGAGGGAGGTGCGAGCACAGAGATATGCGAGTGCGGGGAGGAAGGGGAAACTGGTGGAAGAAGGAGAAGGGGAGAACGGGAGCTGGTGAGGAGGCGGGAACTACGAGATGGGCTGACGATGTCCACTGATAGCGCCCAGAGAACGCGCGATAGACTGGCGTAGCGCCATCTGGCGGTGGCGTTTGCAAGTTAATTTACGACGCTAAACCTGATGTTTACCCATACATACTAGTAATAGTAGTATTAGTACTTAGTAGTAGCGACAATTCTCATTCAGGTGGATATGCATAATGCAGCCTGCACGGAACTGCATGTGTACCTATAAGTACCCAACAGTAAGAAATTGTTATGATTATGATCAATGTAAACGCCACGAAAGTAGGCCCCTATATTATATATAAAAATTGTAAAACTGAAATCTGCCTGTAAACTGAATACGCTCTAGTACTGATAGCCCGCGTACAGTTGCCGGCTGGCCAGTGGCAACTGTTACGGCGGCTTATAGTACTAAGCTATGAAACTTGAGAGATGTAAAACTTTAGTCTTAGCATAATGCCAGGCCCGAGCCAGCTTTCTAATTGGGGGGGGGTCGTTTTTCAATATTGGCAATCGTTGCCGGCAGGGCGTGTACGATTTGACCAGGGATGGGTCCTAAACGCGTAACCGCAAAGTTGCGAGCGAGCCGAGGCGAAGGGAGGTCGGGGGGGCCACCTCGCCCAGAATTTTTTCAAATTAAGACCCCTTCAGATGCGTTTCTGCGCTGAGCAAGGGGCCTGAGGTGAAATCTGCAAATTTTTCAAAAAAACTAAAATTTTTTTGCTTGGGGGAGGCTCGGGGGGGGGAGGTTCGTTCGAACCCCCCGAACCCCACCTGGCTACGGGCCTGCATATGCATACTATTTTAGCTACGCCTGTTACTAGTTCAGAATCACACTGAACGATGCTCGATATTTGTATCTAATTCCGCACATACCGTTTGTTGCCGATGTGTCAACAGAAATAAGTCAAAAGTCAAAATTCCAGTACTGTCGTACACAATTTCAAGTTCAGTTTCTTGCCATTTTATCCAGTTACATTTACTAGCGCCACCTCCCGAATAGTTTTCAAACTAATACAACAGAATGAGAATTTTCTGTCCACAGTCTTCATAGTTTTATGTAGTAGGCCTATGTATTTGTCTATGTCATAATACATATTGTTCAAACGTTTAGAATATGAACACATTAACATTATATGATCGCACACAAATTTAAAATTGTATTTTTAAGGCTGCTACGGGTTCTGGAGCCCTACCCGTTTGCGGGTAATGATTTCTTATTTCTATGTAGTAACACCATATTTGGTATCCACACCACTGAGCTGCATCAAGTACTTTACTCTTTAGCTGTTTGAATAATAAAATGATTGCACATAAACACAATTACCAAAGTCTTCATGTTTGTATATTTTAGGCAACGCACATGCAGTCTGGGTCTCACTCTCCGTGACACAGCATGTACACAGCAAGCACGATAATTGTGCACAAACTGAAAGAAAGATAGAATAAATTATGTTAGCTTAGGCTGTGGAGTGTGTGCGGTGACATTATGATGTGTTGCATATAATTATAAGGGCTGAGAACAGAATATACATTTTTTCACGCAGGCACATGTATGCGATCATGCGATGATGCGTCTGCGTTTCCGATGAAGTCATCCTGCGCCTAGTGCTGCCACATGGTGAGAGAATCTTTAACCATGAGTTGATAGACGTGTTTCATCGTTTGTGCTTTTCATCTCTTTCAGTTTCATGACCTTTTCGATAATTATTGACGAGCTGTTCGAAAAGGGAACATTGTCTACAGTCAAAGTTTGTGTGCATCATTTGTTAACGCTGCCTGTTATTTAAAATATGAGCCATATTTGGTTGAGGCAACTTGGGCTTAGATTTGGCGTTAAAAATCTATGTCGTAGGCCCAGTCAAGCGAGTGATCGTTTTCAGGGGAGTTCATACTCCCGGCAAGTTTTAAACAAGTCGCAGTCAGACTATTTGTTCGCATTATATTTTAGTAATTTTTCTTCGTCGCCTGGAGCTTCTCGTTGGCACTGGCAGCTAAATCTTGCTAATTCTAAATATACGAGCGAAGTAAAGCTCCGCTGTCCAAACAAAGTTGGTTTCTGCTCTACTACGTCGTCAAAACCAGATGAAATTACCGAAGTTGAATACGAACAGGTGGCAGAACGCTCGCTTCTTTCATTAGCTGATTTTTTCGATGAGTTGGTTGACATAACAAATTGCCCCAAAGATTATGATGTCAATTACAACAGTAGCGTGTTAAAAGTTCAACTCGGTGGTGGCCGTGGGACGTATGTGTTCAACAAACAAACTCCGAATCGTCAGCTGTGGCTGTCCTCTCCGCTGAGTGGCCCCAAGCGTTACGATTTGCTGGACGGAGTTTGGGTGTACCTCCACGATAATGTCCCACTCCATGACCTCCTGAGCGCAGAAATATCTGCAGTATTCAAAACCGAAATATCTTTATCGTCACAACCTCCGCAGTAGGTCCGTACGTGTGATAGTTATGCTTACAGCGATGCTAACTGGACGTCTATTCGAACAATTATGCGGACACAAACGTATTTCAAGTAGAGGTGTCGAACACTACACAACACGGCAACAATGAGTACTGCCAACGCAAAGGTTGACAGCGTTCAAAGCTGCGAACAGCTTCAGAACATCTTGATTCGTCTGCCGGTCGTTACAGACGTGATTCTCGCCTTTCTGCCCGCGAGAGCTCTCAACACCGCTGCGCAAGTTTGCACGGCGTGGGCGGACAGCGCTCGTCGCGTGAGGAGACGCCGGCGCCACCACGCGTCTTTTTTCCTCGGTCAAGTGCGCACGGAATCTGTGTCGTCGGATCTTCACGCGGCGTTCGCCGACTTTCGTTACGACTTTCTGGACTCGCTGTCCTGCGAACCGAAGCACGTGCTCGTGTTTAGCACGCCTGATCTGATCGAGGGAAAGGGTGCGTTGTACCCACCCCTTCGACCCGGCGCTGACGGTCGAACGCACGCTAGGCGGAAAAGGGAGTGTTTTGTGAATTACGTTGACAGGCTACTGCCACGCAGCACCAGAGTGCTGGGCATTGCTGCGAGCGGCATCATCGGCACAGATCATCGAGATCTCAAGACTTTTGAATTCGAAGAAGACAGTGCCTTCTCGTGCCTGTGTTTACCGACTATTCCAGGCCTTCAGGTAATAAATATAAAGAAAAGTGTGTGTCGGCATGCGTGCGTGCGTGTCCGCAGGTGTGTGTGTACCCTTTGTCAGGGGGTAACAAAAACCCACGGTCTATCATGGTGCGTGCGTGCGTGCGTGTCCGCAGGTGTGTGTGTACCCTTTGTCAGGGGGTAACAAAAACCCACGGTCTATCATGGCATTTCATCCTGTCTTTTTCATCAGATGCTGAACAGAAACTACTGTCTTATATTTTAATGCAACTATGGAGCAGCAAACTGCAGTCCTGTCCATAACGATTATACGATTAGTCGTCTATCAACTGATTTTCATATCTTTTTGAGCTAGTTTCGTACGTCGAATGAAATGTTCTGCACTAATCTGTGCGCTCGACGACATTATCCTTTCAGGTGCATTATCTACACTTGCACTCGGACGTAGAGACAATGTTCTCGCGTAGACCCTCGTGGCTCACCTCGGACCCCGACATCAAGTGCCTCCTCGTGTTCCACGACAGCGACGAGGAAGAGGACATCAACATCATCTCGAAGAGCATGCGCGGCGACCTCTGGTGGCGGCTCGGCGGAAACGTCGTCGTGGCGGGCGGGCACGTAGACTGCCTCCACGCCCCGCGCGGCGATCCCGCCTCCGCCGCCGCCAGGGAGGAGGAGGACAGGCAGTGTAACTTGATGGTGGTGGGGATCTCCGGCGCGAACGTACACGCGGCCAGCGTCGTTGTCCCCGCGAGCGCGCAGACCCCCGCCGCGGCCGAGGCGGCTGTCGCGAGGCTGAAGCGGGCGGCCGTTGTTCCCGACGCGCGTTGTTCGTTTGCGTTCATGTTCGCGTGTGTTGGCCGCGGTTCCTACATGTTCCGCGATCGCGACGTCGAGTCTGCCGCCTTCCGGAAGCACTTTCCGAACGTTCCGCTGGTTGGGTTCTTCGGCAATGGCGAGATTGGACACGAGCATCTCGGTGTGAGCGGTGACGGAGACGCGCCTCGGCTGCCGAGGTTGGACCACACGTATTCGACCATCTTTGTGCTGGTGTCGGTCGAAAACCAATGAAGCTGGTTGTGTAATAGAAGGGAGTCCATAATAGAAAATTCTATCTTTCATTTTTAGATTGCCATGGGGTGTCGTTCGTCGTACGTCCGTCAACATTTGGCTACGGTCAACGATAACTCAAGAACCGTTTGACCCACATGTTTCAAATTGCAAATAGTTGTTACTCCTATGGGAGAGGTTTGAACGTCCTATTTTGGAGCACGCCAGTCGACCTACATTCGACTTTTGAGCCATGTCCACTTTTTGGCAAAAATGGAAATGGCCATAAGTCAGTTCAGGTTCAACGGATTTTGCTCATTTATGGTATGTGAATGAATGAGAACTGGCCCCAAAACATATCACACAGGTTTTGATTTTGATTTTAAATTATGGAAATGAGTTAGATTTTGGCAATTTCACTATGCATTTCAGTGTCTGCCTATGGTAAACCATAACTCAAGAACCGTTTGAACCACATGTTTCAAATTTCATGCAGTTGTTACTCCTATGGGAGAGGTTTGAACGTCCTATTTTGGAGCACGCCAGTCGACCTACTTTCGAGCCACGTCCACTTTTTGGCAAAAATGGAAATGGCCATAAGTTAATTCAGGTTCAACGGATTTTGCTCATTTCTAGTATGTGAATGAATAAGGACTGGCCCCAAAACATATCACACGGATTTTATTTTATTTTTTTAATTATTCAAATTAGGTAGATTTTGGCAATTTCACCATGCATTTCAGTGTCTGCCTACGGTCAACGATAACTCAAGAACCGTTTGACCCACATGTTTCAAATTGAATACAGTTGTTACTCCTATGGGAGAGATTTGAACTTCCTATTTTGGAGCACACCAGTCGACCTACTTTCGAGCCACGCCCACTTTTTGGCAAAAATGAAAATGGCTATCATAATTTATTCGATTTTGTTAAATTTTGGTATGTGAATGTGTAAGGCTAGCCCCAAAACAGTTGTTACTGCTATGGGAGAGATGACAACGTCCTATTACGTTTATTTCGTCTAACTGGTCAACAACTCTACAATCATACCTATATACATGTAATATTGTGTTTTAGATTCTTCGTTACAGTAATTTGACTGGAATATTTTATTGTTTTTATTTGCGCGATATTCGAAAACCATCTCTCGTCAAGATTTCAGACTTTCAGATCTGAAACATTTATTTTCGCATCAAAACTTATGCATATATATCATTATCAAGAGTATATAATGGGAGATATGCTATATAATGGGAGATATGCTATATAATGGGAGATATGCTATATAATGGGAGTTTGCCCATATATACTCTTGCTTTATATATCCCCCCTCCCTCTTCTATCACACCCAAGGTGAGCTACAGTGTCATTGACACTTTCATCTATTATGGACTCTTGATAATACCCTGTATTAGAAATGTGTGTCGGTTGCTTGTCAGATTGATTAATAGAGATGGGTTTGAGTGGTAAGTGCATCTATAATAGGAGTGTACCGATGCATCAGATTATCTATTAATTACGCTGAGAGGGTCTGTGTCCCCCAGGGTACTGCAGGAACGTACCCTGGTACTATCTAATATGCCGGACCGTACCCAGGGTACTGCAGGAACGTACCCTGGTACTATCTAATATGCCGGACCGTACCTCGACTACTCCACAAACGAGTCTAGGGAGTCGCCTACGCCTACTCCCTAACCCTAACCCTAAGCATATCAGATAGTTACCAGGGTACGTTCCGGTATCAGTACCCTGGGGGACGTAGACCCTATGAGCATTAATTACCTCCGCGCAACGGAGTTGCAGGGAGGTAATGTGATCCCTCTCGTGTGATGTGTTCGTGTGTGTGTGTAGCCAGCAGCTATTGATTCAGCACCAGCTCGCCTTAGGGCGTCGAGTCAGCAGCAGCTCGCTCGCTTGCGCGCAACAATCAATATTTCAGCGATTCTACTACTACAAGCTAGAACTACTAGAAACTGCAACTAAAACTGAAACTAGAGTCAGCGAGTGGGCGGCGCGATCGATAGCGCGTCGAGTCAGCGAGTGGCGAGTCAGCAGCAGCCACCAGTGAGCGGTGAGGCAGCAGCAGGCGAGTCAGGCAGCAGCCGCCACCAGCGAGCACATATATGTTACATGCTCGCGGAGATATGCACTCTCCGTGAGTGCCCTCTGTCTAGTTACAGTAGTGATTGGCTCAATAGCAATGAATCGATTGAAGTCAAACATCAATAACTATCGTCCATAGTTCATTGAACAATCGGGTAGTTTTCGATAGCTGTGACGTTTAAACAAGAGTAGAGAATGCACCGGACCGTTACCTCAACGTAATGGGTATTACTGTGTTCAGATGTTACATAAATGCATCAGTTTTATTTCATGAACTGAGGATTGAAGGAGTGTTTTGTGATGTTGATATTTATTGTTTACTTTATCTAAACAAGGAATAGCCACAGCGCATCCTGACACGTTGGATGTAACAGTAATAAAGACGACCATCACATATACTATGAAAAGAATTTAAATAAAACCAGTGCATAGTTATTTTAAATAGCTTGATAAGTTTTGGTAAACCTCAACCACACTGTTTGTGTTCTTTCTGAAAGGGTAGAATAACACACTGTACCTTTTCTGAACCATAAATAAGAACATTGTGTGAAATTATGTCATTAACAGAAGTGCAAGTAAAATATTCTTCGATAAAACAATTATTTATTAACGTAATTCCAAAACGAGATTAATGTCGTTAACA
Source organism: Priapulus caudatus (assembly GCF_000485595.1). Taxonomy (NCBI): domain Eukaryota; kingdom Metazoa; phylum Priapulida; class Priapulimorpha; order Priapulimorphida; family Priapulidae; genus Priapulus; species Priapulus caudatus. Next base: position 116,902 of record NW_014577310.1, on the reverse strand, counting down.
AAATAGATAAACCCTTCCCCATAATGAAATCAAAATGTATTTACATCTTGTTACAATATCTTTGTCGAGTATTTACACGTTCAAATCAACTGATTTACAAATAATTAAAATAACAGTAGGAATACATCAATAATGAGAATTTCCACATTGCATATTATCCTCTATAGACATTCGAATCGATTCTCCAAGCTCCAATGCTGCCGAAATGTACTGAACAGTTTTTGTTTAGCTCTAGCAAAATCAATGGTGGAATGTGTGCGTGTATATATAAGATAGTAATGACTTATGAATAATCGTGTACAATATGAATAACTGGTCGATATAACATATGTGCTGATATCATATCAGCATCTATAAGTTCATATGTTCCTGATAATAATTACTGAGCACATGGATGTTAAGCTGTTTGCATCCGAAATTACAGTAAGACAAAACCGCAGACAAAGCCGTTGGTATATAGGCTTCTTGCATAGCTACCTATTTACTGTGTTTGGTTTGAGTATGTCTTTTGTGTCAAGTCACAAAAGCCCAGAACGAAACCCTTATTCAACAAGTGAAGATGTTCAACAAAAGAAATTGGGCTGGAATGTCACACATTAGATTTTAAATGAATCACACAGACAAACTCCACTGTAATTTAAATTGATGTAGGCTTGAAGACAGTTCCAAGGTAAAACATTATTCAAAGGCTTTGTCGTTGGTCATCACACAATTTGACATCGCATGTAGCTATTATGCACACAAGTGTTATTTTATTAAATACATTTATTTTGCTAGTGCCAATGAATATTCATTAATACTGCATGAAGTCATGCTTCATGCAACTGCCAGAAAAGGTGTATCACTCATTAGGTATATTATTTTAATGATCTGTGAGGTATGTGCTGTCATGACTGCACATTTATTTGTCAGTGCCTTGGTGCATTTTCTTGGAGCTTGGCAGTTACAAACAGTTCCAAGTCACTGACCTACGATCCGTTAAGTAAGGAGTTCACAGAATAAGCGTGAAGAGGGCAACGTTAAATAATCTGAAAATCGGTTTGTGACTGAATAATGAGAAGCAGCTTGTCTTACCAGAATCATCAATAGCACCACATAATCTTATAGGTCATACCGTAGTTACGTTGCTTACATGTTCCTCATTAGTGACTAGATGTGTGCCCTATTAATAGTGTCATTATAGTAAAAGCTAGGAAATCCTAGGAACACGTCTATTGTCACATTATAGACACAGTGCCCACCCCCTCACCATTACAATTAATTATGTCATCATCATTCTTTTTATTATGTGTACATTATTTAGGCACGTGTATTATATTAAATTGTGGGGAAGCTTTGTAAACCTCAATACCTGGTCATACCCTTGCTGAAAGCACACATCAGTCATCACCTCGGTCAAAATCAATCGAATATTTATGCGGATGCGGAATTTCGTTTTTTCTCCGAAAACAACATCTTTCACCAGCAGTTTGAAAAGGCGACGCGTTTCGCCAGTTTTACAAACTCGCCCGTCGTTTTTGATTACTATTATACATCCACTTTATACGTATGAGCACGAATCTCTCTGTCGCAGCTAAGCCCACAGGCACTTGGAGCGTTTTAATAAAATATAATGCTAAATAAATATGAAATCTATTTACTACCAGTCTTAATGTTTCTATACTCTCTTTCACCTATTATTGCCGACAATTTTCTGCAAATGCCATCCAAATGCTCATCTGCAACAAATGCTGGCTCCCGCCATGGCTGCCGCTGCACACTTACACATAAATATATAGTTATATATATAGTATAACTATATATTTATGTGTCAGTGTGCAGCGGCAACCAGCATTTGTTGCAGATGAGCATTTGGACGGCATTTGCAGGAAATTGTCGGCAATAATAGGTGAAAGAGAGTATAGAAAAACATTAAGACTTTGGTAGTAAATAGATTTCGTATATTTATTTAGCATTATATTTTATTGAAACGCTCCAAGTGCCAGTGGCTAAGCCGATTAATACCAAATCTCATTACGCAGTACGGCAGCTCCCCCTGGTGGCAAAATGAAGAAGTTACGAGGCGAAGCAGTAGATAATGAGCACGTGCAGCGACAGGAAGTAGAGCAGGAAGAGTCCTCTCAGCGCCGGCCGCGCTCTCACTCGCCGCGACGCATAGCGTCTGCAAGGTAACGAGAATCAGCACGTCAGCTAGTAAATAACGCTAATAAATGTGCTAGTTATTATTTTCTAGAACCGAGTAGTGATGAGGAGGGTCTGGTGAACCGGTGATACCAGGGTTCTCCAAGAGCACTTATAGCCTGGCGGCCCGCCAGGCTATCGTCGAGCCCCGCCATCCTAAAATGCACCCGCCATTCTAAATATCATAGCTGCCATGCTAAAATTAGCTAAAAAATGCTAAAACTATGACCGAAAAGGCAGCCCCGCCATGCTATAATGAAAAAGCTAGGAGAACCCTGGATAAGCGTGATAATAAGTGAGAGAATTCCACTCACTACATGCAATAATAATAATAATAATAATGATAATAATAAGAATAAAAAGCAAAATTCTGGATTGAATCCCTATGTCCCAGCTTGGATTCATGGCCAACCCAGAAGTCGCCGGCTAATGCCGTGATCCACTTTGGAAATAATAATAATAATAATAATAATAATTTATATAATCATTTACATAATAGTAATACAGTACTCACAATCTAGTTTGTACCATTCTGTAGAGCCGGTGACACGTGCTGGTGGCATCTCTCGTGAGTGTACCATAAGCAACTATCCTTTCCTCATCTTCCATCAGGGAAACCTTCACCTATAGTAAGAACAGACACGTACATGTGTGCATATAATATGTAGCGTAGTATACACACATACGTAGTAGTATGTATAGTAGTTGTATACGTGTGCATGTAGTATGCCTGTATGTGCTTAAGGGACCTGCACTGTGCATGATGCAGTGTAGGCCTACAGTGTATTCAGCCTCATCAAGACAAATACAGAGTGTCACTTTGCTCCCCATGGTTTTGGAACCCCATGTTAGGGCTACAGCCTACACACCCCACTGCGTTGCATAAACGTGTAACAAGTTCCTAAATCATTTCGTTTAAGAAGGCTGTGCATAAACTGTGTCGCTTCATTCCCTTGAAATATGAAGATTCATTGAACAAGATTTATTTCCCTTGAACAATATATTATGCGAATATACTGAAATCACCAGTGGGAATGCGTGCACACGAGCATTTGTACGAGCTCACGTCGTTAGCACTTGTTTCTGTTCTTACCTCGTCGCTACGCGCGTACGTGCTCTGCAGGTACTTGACTTGCTCTCTGAGGTACTGGGCTTCCTCTTCTAACTGCACACGCCGCTCTTTCTCAGACACCAACGACTGCCGATCCTGTGCCAAGGTCCGTTCAAGGCTGTCGACGCTCGCGTTTTTCTCACCAAGTTGCTGCTCCGAAGTGTCCAACCTATGTAATTGTAACAAGCAAAATATCATACTATTATTATCATCATCATCACCATAATCATCATTATCATCATCACTGTCGTCGTCGTCGTCGTCGTCGTCGTCGTCGTCGTCGTCGTCGTCGTCGTCATCATCATCTTCATCACCATCAGGAGTAAATAATCTCAAATCAATGAAACAATAAAAAATATTGAAATCAAATTGAAATTAAATGTGAAAATATTTACCCGTGTCATAATTATTACAACGTGGCGCAGCACATTCATATTTCCTCTTTAGTGTGTCTACATCAATCGTTATAATATACCCTTATGGATAATAAGGGTATACCCAAACGGGGTATATATCCCTTAATATACCCAAACGGATGCATGTTATGCATATAACACATCTAGTGCGAGAACAATACGGGTACGTGCCTGCATTGTAGTTCGGCATGGATGTTTTTAGGCACTCCCTGCACAAGGTTAGACTCTGCTATAGCAGGCTTCTGCTCAATCTGTTCCAAACCAGGACGAGTTTCTTCGAGCTTCGTTTTCTCCTCCTAGAAATAGGCACAAATCTAATGTAGGTACAGTAAACTCTCCAAATTTCCAACGTCACCGAATCTATCAATAAACCGGACAGTTTTCTCAGTACCAACACTGAGACATGTACAAGTCTAGCCCCCCTACAAACTTCACTTCACAGAAAACCCAACTAAATGGACGGTCCCAAAGGTGGTTGATGTTGGAAGAGTTGACTGCAGTGACCCTGACTGATTGACTGCAGTGGCACGAATGATTACACAAAACACGAGCATAATAATCGACGCTGTGATCTAGCCAACATTCGAAATGATGACAAGCCTTATTGATGTACGTTCGTAATTATGACAGAAAGGCAGTCCATCCCCTCACAGCTTGGGAGGCTGAGACTACGTACCAGCAGTGAACGATAGTGCGTCTGCAGCGTTGCTATGGCAACGTCGCGCTGCTGCAGCGCCTGGTAATACTGCTGCAGCTGCTTGTCGCGCAACTGGAGAGCCTCGTTCGCCACCGCCAGGTGGCGCTGTGCGGTCGCCTTCTCCTGCTCCACCTCCTTCAACTGCGCACTGACGTGCTGTACTTGCAGCGCTAGTTTTTTTCGCTCTGCGTCTGCATGCTGCGTGGAAGACTGTAGACCTTGTGACGTCTATAGCAAATGACAATTAAAATTAAAATTAAAATTAAAAACTGACAAAGCTCACTGCAGCAACGAGAGCTTTAGATTGTGCAGAAGAGTACTGATAAATTGCTGGTTACTTGCTACCAATTTAGAAAATATAGATTAATTAATTAATTAGATAAATTGCTGGTAATTCGTCACCAATTTAGAAAACAGATAGGGGTTTTCACTTTTTCCCATATATGAATTTAAAGCGAGCCCCCAACCAGCCCAGCCCCTGCATGCTATTTGATACACTATAATGCACGTATCATGGCCGCATGTGGGGCGGACCATGCCGCATCAGGGTACACACTAACGTGAAGCTAAATACACAGTGGGCATCTGGGATACGTAGCACGCTGCAGCATGTTCGATTCGAAACTTCGACTCGAACGAAACTCGGACCTCATCGCTTCGGGGCGGAGGCTCCGTCTATCTTTCAGCAGAGTTGCTCTAGCTGACTCCGCACACCCCTCATGCATCCCAGTAGTACTGCGATAGTCACGTTAAATCACACGGATCGACGTGCAATCATCCTCATGCAAAATTCTCGTCTCCAATCACTTCTGTCCTCACCTTTGCGTTTGCGCTCTGCTGCTCCTGTAGGGAAGCCTGAAGCTGCTGAAGCTGAGCATCTCTCTCGCGAAGCTGAGCATCTCGCTCGCGAAGCTGGCTGTTGACGCTCGCCAGCCGCTCCGCGACGCCGGCGCCCTCACTTTCGCGCCGCCGCAGCAGAGCCGTCGTCTGCTCGTGACCTACGCAGACCGAGGACAGGACTATTAGATACAAAAATACAAAGATGGAGGGCAGCATTGGAGAGTGTATGGAGAGGGAGAGAGAGAGAGAGAGAGAGAGAGAGAGAGAGAGAGAGAGAGAGAGAGAGAGAGAGAGAGAGAGAGAG
>NW_014577310.1:99607-110633 GCF_000485595.1 Priapulus caudatus | reverse complement strand
GAGAGAGAGAGAGAGAGAGAGAGAGAGACAGAGAGAGAGAAAGAGAGAGGAAGAGAGAGAGGAAGAAAGAGAGAGAGAGAGATAGAGCGAGTAGTAGAGCTATACATCGAGATAAGCAAGAGGACACTGAATATTTGCCAAAAATATCATCTACGAAGTACTCGCCGGTTTACTCGTCGCACTTTTCGTTGGACAAGCCGCTTACCCTGCGTGCTCAAACTCAGCTGCTGTGCAAGTGCAGTGCGGTCTTCGTGTAGCTGCTTGATGACTGCCTCCCTGTCGCGCAGGGTATGGGTGATGCTGGACAGCTGGCTGGTCAGCACCGCCCTCTCCTCGTAGAGTCTGTTCAGCTGCACCGTCAGATTCTCGCACCTATAGTACGAGAAGTCAGGAGAAGAGAATGAGAAGTCAGGAGAAGAGAATGAGAAGAGGTCAGTATCGGTATATCTCGTAACCACGGTGTCCAGGAAGGCAGAATGGATGCAGTAACTGCAGTGCAAATATACACACGATATAACCTATGTACAGAGTATATATCAGGAGTGAATAATAATAATTTTTTTTCCATCTATTTAGATCTATTATTATTCATTCCTGATTATATTCATACGAACATAGAATACAGTAACTGCAGTGCAAATATACATGCAATTAAATTTAATATACAGATTATATTCATTACCGTGGTGTCCAGGAATGCAGAATGGATACACTAACTGCAGCTATGTACAGATTAATGTAGAATTGGTATATATATATTTTTATTAAAGACGACAAACACAAATTATGTAATTCGACAACAAAATATAGTGTAGAATATTATAATAATTGTACTTTAATAGCGTCATGTTATGATTTCATGTTTATGATAAAGAATCTATTTCTGCACACGCTCCTCACTGAAACTCAGACACATACACACAGTTAGGTGCACACACACACGCAGCCTATAGATTTGTACACACATACACACATACACACATAATTATACGGCGGTCTATAAATACACTGACAAACGCGTATGTACACGGCCTACGACCATGCACCCAACCCCTAATAATTAATAATAGTAATTGAAACGATTTTGAAAGTGCTAAAATCTCGATGCAGCTACAACTATTACTACAACTAGGACTAATCTACTGAAAGAATTCTGATCAGAATAACAGCTGAATGACACATACTGACAAGCCATGGAATATATTATGGATATCCAGCTTACAATTCTAATACTTTATTAATCAGGACCAAGAATGTTCTAAGTGGTTATGGCACAAGTTAAATCAAGCCATCTATTAGATTGTGTCACTGTCTGTAAGCACGAAATTAGAGGTCACCGACCTTCTAAAAACCTGCAGATATGACAGGTGTTCGGTGGAGGAATCCAAATATCAAAAAACGGTTTTAATTATTTGTGACCAAGACATTATTTACGGTTGAGGCAACTTCTTGAAGCACACACTTTAGTTCAGTTTACCGAGATACGCTAGCGGTCAGTCAGCTGTTAAATTCCGATCCGTAACAACGATCTACAAACAACATGCTACAGCAACAGCTGATCAACTGAAAAAACGACTGCAGACATGACGAATACATCGATGCAGAAAAATAAAAATCAAATGCGGAAAAAATTAAAATCAAATAAAACAACTACCTGAGATTAAGCTGATGCAAGCCGTGTATAGACGTCTGTAGTTCGTCAAACAAGGGAGCATGCTCTCGCACATCACACGACGCGAGCGGACGAACCTGGTCGAAGCTCGCTTCCCACGCGTGCCGTCTCGCCCTCGTCTCGTCGCCGACCCGCGTCTCCTCTCGCCGCCGCCTCAGCTTCGCCTCATCCGTTTCGGACGACGACGGAAAAGGGTCCGGCGGGGACGGGCATTGGTCGCCGGGCCGTCGATGGACGGGTGAGCTGTCAAACGCCGGGAACCTCACGTCCCTGCCGGAGGACCTCTCCCCGCCAGCGCCCCCTGTCGAGCCGACGCTCGACGCTGAGGAGGCAGACAGGTGGCGCCGGCGTCTCGTCTCGTCGCCCGGCGCCGCGTCGCGAGTGGTCCATAGCTCGTCGGGCGTCGTTCGGTTTCCCGCTGGTAGATGGCGCTGCCGAGCGAGATTCTCGCGGTCGAGCTGTGCCTGCAGCGCCGCTGCCCGGTCCTCCGCCAGGTGTCTCTGCATGACGAGCTCGTGTTCGCGGTCAATCGCGGCCGCACGCTCGTGCTGCAGACGAAGGATCTTCTCGGACATTCGCTCCATGCGCGCCACGGACTCTATCGGGTCGTGCGCGGAGGAGGAACTCTCCCCGACAATGCTGCGGCTCCTCTCCGGACTTCTCTGCGGGGAAGTCCCTGGTGATCCTGTCTCCGTGTGTGAGGCGACAGGAAGGTTGGCATTGCTAATAAGGTTCTCCGTGGAAGCAGTCTCAGTTGTTACGGACCTCGCGTGATGTGGCAGCGACTCCTGGGCTTGCTGGACAAGTTGTTTGTGTGCGGTAAGCTGTCCGGCGTTTGTTTCCAAGTCTGTTTGCGCGCCGAAGTCGATTTTGCTGACGTTTACCGGATCTACTTGCGTGCTCGTGTCAGCTGTGATGGACTTTAGGAAATCGACCTGGGTACCAAGCTCAGATTGGGTGACAAGCGATGACTCTACTTGTATGCCGAAGTCAACTCTGTTGACATCTAATGCGTTTACCGGAACACTAACATCAGCGTTTGCTGCAACATTCTCCAACGTAAACTCACTCAGAGGGGCCGAAGACTGTCGTTCTGTCTCTACAAGATGCATGGGTCCAGAGACGTCTTCTCTCTTGAATGTCGATTCCATCACATCAGACGTTGTTTGCACCGATGTCATTGATTCTTCACTTTCATTAACCAGCAGCACCTTATCAGGTTCACTCTGCTGTATCAATGATTCTGTGGAAGCTTCACTTGTGATTTTGCACTGCAATTTCTCCGTGAGCGCCGCAATCTTTTCCTGAAGCTCAACGATTTCGTCACACAGTTCAGAATTCTCGCCTTCAATTTCCCAGTTTTTCGCGTTTGACGTGTTGCTTTCTTCTCGGATATCTTTGTACGATAACAATAGTTCGTCATATTTTTCTTGCAGTTCAGGATCATTGCCAACATATTCATCAGTTTGTATCAATATATCTTTCGTTTCCGTTTGACCGTCGTCAGTGTAAGCGGATACTAGTGGAAGATGGTCTTTAGATTCAGTAGGATGTATGTTTTCCTTTACATCATCTGTTAGTTTTACCCGCTGGTTTTCTTTCCATAGTACCTTTATCTGGTGTTCCAGCTTGTACTTCTCTACTGTGGACTTTTCTAATAGAGTTTGAAACTCCGTGTTATCACATTCCAGCATAGATGACTGTTGTCTAAGTTCCCCCAATCGTTCTTCCAGGCGTTTACTCGTGTACTGGTCAGTTTCTAATGTTTCCATTTGATTTGTGATAGTTTTCAAATCTACAATCTGGCTTCTTAAGCTTTTACAATGACTTTCCAATTTTTCTTTATCTTTTCTGAGGGCAGCAGCTTCGGTAAATATTGACATATTCAGTTCTAGCCCTGCTTTGACATAAGCTATGTTACTAGTTATTGTAGACCATTGCTGCGAGAATGGTTCCTCTACCTTGCCTTCATCAGCACACAGCACAGGACTAGATACAGAAGTTAACTGAAGAATCAAACCTTCTTTCTCCGCTCGTTGCGATATTTCCTGGACATAATGCCGCAATACGATACTGTCACCTTGGATTTTATCGATTTCAACTTCCAACCTGCGTTGATGCATCATGTTATCGTTCTCGATCGCTTTTGTCCGCTGTTTCAACCGGTCTTTCTCGAGCTCTGCTGTGGTTATCTTCTCTTGTAACTCTGCTTGGAGATTGATTAACGCATTGCTTTTCTCTGTCTCTAGCAGGTTCATAAGGTGTTGCAGCTGCTGTAGCTTGGTGTCGGAATCGTTCACGCACTGCCGCATGTTTATATTCTCCTGCTGAAGTTCCTTAATCTCATCGGCGTATTTGTCATTCCTTTCCTTGAACATTTTCAGCTTGACGAGCATTTTCTTGTTTTTGATGGTCGACATCTGTAAGTTGTGTCGTGTAGCCTCAAGCTGTCTGTCAAGTCCCTTGTCTTCTGCTGTAGATTGTTCTTGCCTGCTCTCAGATTCATGCAGCAGCTCAACCTCCGGAGTCACGCCAAGGGCACATTGTTCCATTTTATCCGATTCCTTACGTTCACGTCTTTCATTTTCTTTGCGAATCTCGGAAGACGGTTTTTCGATGTCTTTCTCTGGCATACCACCCTTCGTCGTTGTTGTTGCATTACGTTCGTGTGTGGCTGAACTCACGTCACCAGTTCTTTCCGGCTCATTGTTGGAGGTGCTTACACGGATAGCTAGCTCACCCTTCACTTCTCTCATGCATTCTAATTCTTGACGAGTTGCGAGAAGCTCAGCATTAATGGAACCACACAACAGCTCCCTCTCAGTCAAAGTATTCTTAAGCAACAAGAGCTCATTGTGTACATCAGTGTGCTGTGTGCGGAGTAGGTGTAATTGTTCTTGGCACTCTTTCCTAGAACACATCTCCCCGCCGTCTTCCAAGTGCGTATCACTCGCTGTGTCAGCTCCCGCTAGTTTAGCTTCTGAATGTTTCAGCTCTGCTTCCTTGCTCGCGAGAGCCTGCTTAATAGCAGTGGTTTCAGTTTCTACCTGCTGCTTCCACGCAGTGAAATCATCCTTGACTTCAACGAACAGTTTCTCTTGCTCTTCTAGACACGACCTCAGAACGACAACCTTATCATTAGCAACGGCAATGACGCCCTCGTTTGCTGATAGTTGAGAGAGAAGCTGCTTGCATTGCTTCTGTGAAGCCTCCAGTTCTATTTTGATGTGCTCGGCCTCCTGTCTAAATACAAGAAGATCACTATCCGCCTTTGTAGATTTATGCAACTGGTCAGAGAGCGACTCGAGCAAATGGTTGGCTTGATCAAGTTCACTCTTACTCATCGCAAGTCTAGTGGTGTATCCTTCAATGTCAATATTAAGCTCCTCGATCTTCGATTGTGCTTCGTTAAGTTCACTGTGAAGACCAATGTTCGTGTTCTTGACATCCAGCAAGGACACTTGCAACGAGTCAATTTCTGCCTGATGCTCTTTGATTGTAGACTTAGATCGGTGGTATTTCTCACTCAATTCGTCCAATCGTTCTTTTAATTCACTATTTAGCGTCACTGCCTCACTTAGCTGACCATCAAGGGATTCATTTTTCCTCTCCATATCAGCAACAGCATCAATCATGGACTGAACATCAGTCTTAGCCTTGCTGTATTTTCCGTTTAGTTCTAGCATCTTTTCTTTGAAGTCGCTGGCTACCATTGTTTTGTTTTCCAGCTGCGTCTCTAAGTCTTTATTCTTTTCCTCCAACTCTCGCATTGCTGCCTGCAGGTTAGATATCTGAGCTAGGGAAACTTCCCTCTGTCCAGTAAGCTTAATGCTAGCATTCTTACTGCTGCTTATATCTTGCTCCTGTTCCCAGATTTGCCCTCTGAGATTTCCTATTTCTTCATTCAACTTCTTGACGTGCTCGCTGCTTTCCGACTCCATCGCTTCTATTTGCGTCATGGATGAATCGAGCTCTTGCTGCAACTCTTTACGGATCTTTACCGCCTCATTGTTCTGCTTCTGTTCGTTGACCAACGTCTCGTTCAGGTGTCTGTTCACCTCCCGAAGATCGTTGATTACGCTTCTCTCCTTATCAAGCTCCTCCTCTAGAGCTGACCTTGTTGCTTCTAGTTCAGCAACCCACTCGGACAGCCGATTCTTCGATGCGGTCTCTTCTGCCATTTCCACTTGCAGTTGCTGCGTTTTGGTAACCTCCGAGTCAATCCTCTGTTTCAGATCGCCCAACGCCTGCTGTTGACTGGCCAGCATATCTTCCAGATGCTGTTTTGCCATCATCTCTATTGCCAATCTCTCCTTGAGATGCATATTGTCTTCAATCTTACAAACAGGTACTTTCGTGGCCTTTGTTGAGTCGGTGCTGAGTCTTTCTTCATTTGCTATTGATTTTTGCAGTATGTCTGAAGTAACTTGTGTGGGGTTCTGAAGATTCAGTTTTGCTTCCGCGATGACTGTCTCAGTGACAATCTGTTTATCTAGTTTCAATTCAGAAGTGTCTTGTTTGACGTAATCTGTTACCTCCTTAGATATATCTGTGTTGCTTTTTGCCTGTAATCTTTCTTCTATCATGCTATGAGTATTCCGTAATTCCTGGTTGGCATTTCTCTCTTCAGCAAGTTGCTTCTCTAATGCCAGCTTCAATTCATTTGTAATAGAAAGCTCTGATTCTAATGCCGTTTTAAGTTCCTTCTCTTCTGCAAGTTCTTTTTCCATCAACAGCTTGACATCTTTCTCTACAGAGAGCTCAGTTTCCAATGCCTGCTTTGCATCTTTCTGCTCAATCAAGGCCTTCTCTAATTCCTTTTTGCTTTCTTTCTCATGAGATAACACCCTCTCTAGTTCTTGTTTGGCCTCTCTTTCCGTAGAAAGCTCAGATTCAAATACTTTCTTCGCTTCCTTTTGCTCAAACAGGGTGTTCTCCAATTCCTGCTTGGTTCCTATTGCATTTGATAGCTCACTCACCAATTGCTCTTGCGTTTCCTTCCCTTCAGCAAGAGCTCTCTCTAGTTCCTGCTTGGCTTCTTTCTCTGTAGAAAGCTCAGATTCCAAGACTTGCCTCACTTCTTTTTCCTCAAACAGACCCTTCTCCAATTCCTGCTTAGTTTCATTTGCATTTGATAGATCATTCACTAATACTTGCCTGGCGTCATTCTCTTCAGCAAGAGCACTCTCTGTCTCCTGTTTGGCTTCTTTTTCCAGCAATAGCTTAGACTGTAAATCCTTCTTGCTTTCTCTCTCCTGAACTAGGATCACCTCCAATTCCTGTTTGGTATTATTTGCATTAGATATGACCTTCTCTAATTCCTGGTTGGTTTCCTTTGCTTCAGCAAGAGAGCTCTCTAGTTCTTGCCTGGCTTCCTTCTCCAGCAATAGCTGGGATTCTAATGCCTTCTTGCTTTCTCTTTCCTCAATCAGGGTCATCTCAAACTCCTGCTTGCTTTCATTTGCAATAGATAAGGCATTCTCCAGTCCCTGTTTGGCGTGTTTCTCCTCAGAAAGTTGCTTCTCTAACCCCTGTTTAACTTCTTTTGCAAGAAAAAGCTCTGATTCCACCATCTTCCTAATTTCCTTTTCCTCATCAAGTTCCTTCTCCAGTTGCACCTTCGCATCTTTTTCTACAGAAAGCTCTGTTCCCAATGCCTGCTTTACATCTTTCTCCTCAATCAGGGCCTTCTCCACGTCTTGTTTGCTTTCTTTTTCATTCACTAATGCGTGTTCTAGTCCCCTCCTGGCTTCATTCAATTCACCAAGTATCTTTTCTAACGCCTCTTTGGCTTCTGTTGCCAACAATAACTCAGATTCCAAAGATTTATTGTTTCCGCTTTCCTCAACTAGAGTATTCTCTAATTTTTGTTTAGTTTCCTTCTCTTCAGCAAGAGCTCTCTCTAGTTCCTGATTGGCTTCTCTCTCTGTAGAAAGCTCAGATTCCAACACTTGCCTTACTTCCTTCTCCTCAAACAAGGTATTCTCCAATTCCTGGTTTTTATCATTTGCATTTGATAGATCACTCACTAATTGCTCTTTCGCATCCTTCTCTTCAGCAAGAGCTCTCTCTAGCTCCTGTTGTACTTCATTTGCAACAGAAAGCCCTGCCTCCACCGTATTCCTGATTTCCTTTTCTTCTGCAAGTTCGTTCTCTAATTGTACCTTGGCATTTTTTTCCACAGAAAGTTGAGTTTCCAATGACTCCCTTTTCACGGAGAGCTCAGTTTCCAATGCTTCTTTCACATCGTTCTCCTCACTCAGGGCCTTCTCCATTTCTTGTTTGCTTTGCTTCACATTAACCAAGGCCTGTTCTAGTCCCCGCCTGGCTTCATTCAATTCACCAAGTACCTTCTCTAACCCCTCTTTGGCTTCGTTTGCCAACAATAACTCAGATTCCAACGATATCTTTCTTTCTCTTTCCATAACCAAAGTCATTTCTAATTCCCGTTTGGCTTCATTTGCAACAGACAGGACATTCTCTAATTCCTGCTTGGCTTCTCTCTCTGTAGAAAGCTCAGATTCTAAGACGAGTTGCACTTCTTTTTCCTCAACGAGAGTCTTCTCCAATTCCTGCTTGGTTTCATTTGCATTTGATAGATCATTCACTAATTGCTGTTTCGTTTCCTTTTCTTCAAACAGAGCTCTCTCTAATACCTGCTTGGCTTCTCTCTCTTCTGCTAAAATCGTCACTAATCCATGCTTGGTGTCTCCCTCCTGGCTCAGTATTTTCTCTAGTTCTACTTTGGCTTCTTTCTCTTCAGTAAGCTGCCTCTCCAGTACTTGCTTAGCTTCTCTCTCTTCAGTAAGCTGCTGCTCTAGTCCATGTTCGGCTTCTTTCTCTTCAATAAGCTGCTTATCCAGTCCCTGTTTGGCTTCCTTCTCTTCAGTAAGCTGCTTCTCTAGTCCCTGTTTTAATTCATTTACAGCAGACAGCTCGACCTCCACTCTCTTCCTGATTTCCTTTTCTTCTGCAAGTTCCTTCCCTAGTTGCACCTTGACATCTTTTTCGACAGAAAGCTCGGTTTCCAATGACTCTTTCACATCTTTCTCCTCAATCAGGGCCTTCTCCACTTCTTGTTTGCTTTCCTTCTCATTAACTAAGGCCTTTTCTACTTCCTGCCTGGTTTCATTCAATTCACTAAGTATCTTCTCCAACCCCTCTTTGGCTTCTTTTGCCAACAATAACTCAGATTCCAATGATTTCTTGCTTTCACCTTCCTCAACCAAGATCTTCTCTAATTCTTGTTTGGTTTCCTTTGCTTCATCAAGAGCCCTCTCTAGCTCTTGCTTGGCTTCTCTCTCCACAGAATTATCAGATTCTAATCTATGCTTCACCTTGGTTTCTTGGGTGAGTACCTTCTCTAACTCATGCTTGGTTTCTTTCTCCAGCAATAGCTCAGACTCTAAAGCCATCTTGTATTCTTTTTGCTCAGCCAGGGTTATCTCCAATTTCTGTTTTGTTTCATTTACAATAGATAGGGTATTCTCTAATTCTTCCTTTGTTTTCTTTACTTCAACGAGAGCCCTCTCTAGCTCCTGCTTAGCTTCTCTCTCAGTGGAAAGCTTAGATTTAAACAGTTTCTTTACTTCTTTCTCCTCAAACAGGGTCTTCTCCAATTCCTGCTTGGTATCATTTGCATTTAATAGTTCACTCACTAATTCCTGTTTGGTATCTTCCACTTCAGAAAGAGCTCTCTCTAGCTCCTTCTTGCCTTCTCTCTCTTCTGCCAACATCGTCATTAATCCATGTTTGTCAGTTGAAACATGGACTGGATAAGCAGCTTATTGAAGAGAGAGAAGCCAAACAGGGACTGGAGACGATCCTAGTTGAGGAGAGAGATGCAAAAATAAAACTAGAGAAAATACTATGCGATGAGGGAGTTCATTTACAGCAGAAAGCTCTGCTTCCACTGTCTTCCTGATTTCCTTTTCTTCTCCAAGTTCCATCTCCAGTTGCAGCTTGGCATCTTTTTCTATAGAAAGCCCAGTTTGCAATGCCTCTTTCATATCTTTCTCCTCACTCAAGGCCTTCTCCACCTCGTCTTTTCTATCTTTCTCATCAACTAAGGCGTTTTCTAGTCCCCGCCTGGCTTCATTCAATTCACCAAATATCTTCTCTAACCCCTCTTTGGCTTCTGTTGCCAACAATAACTCAGATTGTAACGATTTCTTGCTTTTGCTTTCCTCAACTAGGGTGTTCTCTAAGTCTTGTTGGGTTTCCTTTGCTTCAGCAAGAGCCCTCTCTAGTTCCTGCTTGGCTTCTCTCTCCAGCAACAGCTCAGACTCTAAAGCTTTCTTGTTTTCTCTTTCCTCGACGAGGGTCATCTCTATTTCATGCTTAGTTTCATTTGCAATAGATAGAACATTCTCCAATCCCTGATTGATTTCTTTCTCCTCAGCAAGAGCTCTCTCTAGGTTTTGCTTGGCTTCTTTCTCTGTAGAAACCTCTGATTCTAATACATGTTTAGCTTTAGTCTCTTCAACAAGAGCCATCTGTAATTCCAGCTTGGTTTCTCTCTCTTTTGCCAACATCGTCACTAATTCATGTTTGGAATCTCCCTCCTGGCTTAGTATTTTCTCTAGTTTTATTTTTGCATCTTTCTCCTCCACTATGATCGTCTCCAGTTCCTCTTTAGTTTCTCTCTCGTCAGTAAGCTCCTTCTCCAGTCCCTGTTTGGCTTCTCTTTCTTCAGTAAGCTGTTTCTCTAGTCCCTGTTTAGCTTCTTTCTCCTCAGTAAGTTGCTTCCCCAGATCCTGTTTGGCTTCTTTCTCTTCTGCAAGCTGCTTCTCCAGTCCCTGTTTCAATTCATTTATAGCAGAACGCTCTGCCTCCACTGTCTTCCTGATTTCCTTTTCTTCTCCAAGTTCCTTCTCTAGTTGCACCTTGGAATCTTTTTCTACAGAAAGCTCATTTTTCAATGCCTCTTTCACATCTTTCTCCTCCCTCAAGGTCTTCTCCACCTCTTGTTTGCTTTCCTTCTCATCAACTAAGGCATTTTCTAGTCCCCGCCTGGCTTCATTCAATTCAGCAAGTATCTTCTCTAACGCCTCTTTGGCTTCTGTTGCCAACAATGACTCAGATTGTAACGATTTCTTGCTTTCGCTTTCCTCAACTAGGGTGTTCTCTAATTCTTGTTTTGTTTCCTTTGCTTCACCAAGAGCCCTCTCTAGCTCCTGCTTAGCTTCTCTCTCCATAGCATTATCAGATTCTAATCGATGCTTCACCTCGGTTTCTTGGGCAAGTACCTTCTCTAACTCCTGCTTGGCTTCTTTCTCCATCAACAGTTCAGATGCTAAAACCTTCTTGCTTTCTCGTTCCTCATCTAGCATCTTCTCCAATTCCTGCTGGGTT
>NW_014577310.1:93081-99597 GCF_000485595.1 Priapulus caudatus | reverse complement strand
CTTTCACCTTCCTCAACCAAGATCTTCTCTAAGTCTTCTTGGGTTTCCTTTGCTTCAGCAAGAACCCTCTCTAGCTCCTTCTTGACTTCTCTCTCCATAGAATTATCGGATTCTAATCTATGCTTCACTTCAGTTTCTTGGGCGAGTACCTTCGCTAACTCTTGCTTGGTTTCTTTCTCCAGCAATAGCTCAGACTCTAAAGCCTTCTTGTTTTCTCTTTCCTCAGCCAGGGTTATCTCCAATTTCTGCTTAGTTTCATTTGCAATAGATAGGACATTCTCCAATCCCTGATTGATTTCTTTCTCTTCAGCAAGATCTCTCTCTAGATTTTTCTTGGCTTCTTTCTCTGTGGAAACCTCTGATTCTAATACATGTTTAGCTTTAGTCTCTTCAACAAGAGCCATCTGTAATTCCAGCTTGGTTTCTCTCTCTTCTGCCAACATCGTCACTAATCCATGTTTGGAATCTCCCTCCTGGCTTAGTATTTTCTCTAGTTCTACTTTTGCATCTTTCTCCTCCACTATGATCATCTCCAGTCCCCGTTTGGCTTCTTTCTCCTCAGTAAGCTCCTTCTCCAGTCCCTGTTTGGCTTCGCTTTCTTCAGTAAGCTGTTTCTCTAGTCCCTGTTTAGCTTCTTTCTCCTCAGTAAGTTCCTTCCCCAGATCCTGTTTGGCTTCTTTCTCTTCAGCAAGCTGCTGCTCTAGTCCATGTTTGGCTTCTTTCTCTTCTCCAAGCTGCTTCTCCAGTCCCTGTTTCAATTCATTTATAGCAGAACGCTCTGCCTCCACTGTCCTCCCGACTTCCTTTTCTTCTCCAAGTTCCTTCTCTAGTTGCACCTTGGAATCTTTTTCTACAGAAAGCTCATTTTTCAATGCCTCTTTCACATCTTTCTCCTCACTCAAGGTCTTCTCCACCTCTTGTTTGCTTTCCTTCTCATCAACTAAGGCATTTTCTATTCCCCGCCTGGCTTCATTCAATTCAGCAAGTATCTTCTCTAACGCCTCTTTGGCTTCTGTTGCCAACAATAACTCAGATTGTAACGATTTCTTGCTTTCGCTTTCCTCAACTAGGGTGTTCTCTAATTCTTGTTTCGTTTCCTTTACTTCACCAAGAGCCCTCCGTAGCTCCTGCTTGGCTTCTCTCTCCATAGAATTATCAGATTCTAATCGATGCTTCACCTCGGTTTCTTGGGCAAGTACCTTCGCTAACTCATGCTTGGCTTCTTTCTCCATCAACAGCTCAGATGCTAAAGCCTTCTTGCTTTCTCGTTCCTCATCTAGCATCTTCTCCAATTCCTGCTGGGTTGCATTTGTATCTGATAGATCACTCACTAATTGCTGTTTCGTATCCTTCTCTTCAGCAAGAACCCTCTCCAAACCCTGCTTGGCTTCTCTCTCCGTGGAAAGCTCTAGTTCTAATCCACGTTTATATTCAGTCTCTTTAACAAGAGCGCTCTCTAGTTCCAGCTTGGCTTCTCTCTCTTCGGCCAACAACGTCCCTAATCCATGTTTGGCATCTCCCTCCTGGCATAGTATTTTCTCGAGTTTTATTTTTGCATCTTTCTCCTCCACTATGATCGTCTCCAGTCCTTGTTTAGCTTCTTTCTCTTCAGTAAGTTGCTTCTCCAGTTCCTGTTTGGCTTCTTTTTCTTCAGTAAGCTGCTGTTCCAGACCCTGTTTAGCTTCTTTCTCTTCAGTAAACTGCTGCTCTAGTCCCTGTTTAGCTTCTTTCTCTTCAATAAGCTGCTTCTCCAGTCCCTGTTTGGCTTCTTTCTCTTCAGTAAGCTGCTTCTCCAGTTCCTGTTTAGCTTCTCTCTCTTCAGTAAGCTGCTTCTCCAGTCCCTGTTTAGCTTCTTTCTCTTCAATAAGCTGCTTCTCCAATCGCTGTTTGGCTTCTTTCTCTTCAGTAAGTTGCTTCTCAAGTCCCTGTTTGACTTCCTTCTCTTCAGTAAGCTGCTTCTCCAGTTCCTTTTTAGTTTCTCTCTCGTCAGTAAGCACCTTCTCCAATCCCTGTTTGGCTTCACTTTCTTCAGTAAGCTGCTCCTCTAGTCCCTGTTTGGCTTCTTTCTCTTCAGTAAGCTGCTTCTCTAGTCCCTGTTTGGCTTCTCCCTCTTCAGTAAGCTGCTCCTCTAGTCTCTGATTCAATTCATTTTCAGCAAAAAGCTCTGCTTCCACTCTCTTCCTGATTTCCTTTTCTTCTCCAAGTTCCTTCTCTAGTTGCACCTTGGCATCCTTTTCCACAGAAAGCTCAGTTTCCAATGCTTCTTTCACATCTTTCTCCTCAATCAGGGCTTTCTCCACTTCTTGTTTGATTTCCTTCTCATTAACTAAGGCCTGTTCTAGTCCCCGCCTGGCTTCATTCAATTCACCAAGTACCTTCTCTAACCCCTCTTTGGCTTCGTTTGCCAACAATAACTCAGATTCCAATGATATCTTGCTTTCTCTTTCCATAACCAAGGTCATTTCTAATTCTTGTTTGGCTTCATTTGCAACAGACAGGACATTCTCCAATTCCTGTTTGGCTTCTTTCTCTTCAGCAAGAGTTCTCTCTAGCTCCTGCTTAACTTCTCTCTCCATAGAAAGCTCAGATTCAAATAGTTCCTTCACTTCTTTCTCCTCAAACAGGGTCTTCTCCAATTCCTGATTGGTTTCATTTGCATTTGATAGATCACTCACTAATTGCTGTTTGGTTTCTTTCTCTTCAGAAAGAGCTCTCTCTAGCTCTTTCTTCGCTTCTTTCTCTGTGGAAACCTCTGATTCTAATACATGTTTAGCTTCAGTTTCATTAGCAAGAGCTATATGTAATTCCTGCTTGGCTTCTCTCTCTTCTGCCAACATAGTCACTAATCCATGCTTGGTGTCTCCCTCCTGGCATAGTATTTTCTCGAGTTTTATTTTTGCATCTTTCTCCTCCACTATGATAGTCTCCAGTCCCTGTTTAGCTTCTTTCTCTTCAGTAAGCTGTTCCTCCAGTCCCTGTTTCAATTCATTTACAGCAGAAAGCTCTGCTTCAACTGTCTTCCTGATTTCTTTTTCTTCTTTAAGTTCCTTCTCCAGTTGCACCTTGGCATCTTTTTCTTCAGAAAGCTCAGTTTCTAATGCCTGCTTTACATCTTTCTCCTCAATCAGCGCCTTGTCTAATTCCTGCTTGCTTTCTTTCTCACTAGATAATGCCTTCTCTAATTCTTGGTTGGCTTCTTTCTCCATCAATAGCTCAGATTCTAAAGCCGTCTTGCATTCTCTTTGCTCAACCAGGGTCATCTCTAATTCCTGCTTGGTTTCATTCACATTAGATAGGATATTCTCCAAATCCTGGCTGGTTTTCTTTACTTCAGCAAAAGCTCTCTCTAGTTCCTGCTTTGCTTCTCTCTCCGTAGACACCTCATATTCTAATCCATGCTTTACTTCATTCTCTTGAGTAACCACATTCTGTAAACACTGATTGGCTTCTTTTTCCAGCAGTAGCTCAGACTCTAAGGCCTTCTTGTTTTCTCTTTCCTCAACGAGGCTCATCTCCAATCCATGCTTTGTTTCATTTGCAGTAGATAGAACATTCTCTAGTCCCTGTTTGGCTTCTATCCCTTCAGCAAGTTGCTTCTCTAACCCCTGCTTCAATTCATTTGCAATAGAAAGCTCTGATTCCACCGTCTTCCTGATTTCCTTTTCTTCTGCGAATTCTTTCTCTAGTTGCTGCTTTTCTTCTTTCTCTACAGACAGTTCTATTTCTAGTGCCTGCTTTACTTCATTTTCCTCGAGAAGAGTCCTTTCTAATTCCTGTTTGGTTTCTTTCTCATTCGATAGGGTATTCGCTAGTTCCTCTTTTGTTTCTCTCTCTTGAGCGAGAGCCTTTTCTAGTCGATGTTTGCCTTCAGTCTCTTCAGTTAATTCCTGTTCCGACTTCTGCCTGGCTTCCTTTTCTAGCAGAAGCTGGGTTTCTAAAGCCTGCTTCTCTTCGCCGAGCTCAACCAAAGTGTTCTCTAATTCTTGCTTGGTTTCCTTCTCTTCAGCAATTGCCTTTTCTAATCTTTCGTTGACTTCTCTCTCGTTATTCAGAGTCTTTTCTAATTCCTGTTTCTTTTCTGTCGCTTCAGTAAGTTCCTTTTCTAATCCCTGCTTTTCCTCTTTCTCTATCGAAAGCTCTGATTGAACCCTCATCCTGGTTTTCTTCTCTTCAGCAAATTCCATCTCTAGTTGTTGCTTTCCTTCATTCTCTACAGAAAGTTCTATTTCCAGTGCCTCCTTTACATTCCTTTCCTCTAGAAGAATCCTCTCTATTTCCTGTTTGGTTTCTTTCTCATTTATTAGAGCGTTTTCTAATTCCAGCTGGGTTTCTCTCCTAACAGAAAGTTCTGATTCCAATCCCTGCTTAGTTTCTTTTTCATTAGAATAGGCTCTCTCTAATTCCTGCTTGAACTCTCTTTCCTCAGAAATTACTTTCTCTAATACCACCTTACTTTCTTTCTCCTCAGCAACTGCCTTCTCTAATCTCTCGTTAGTTACTTCGATATCTGCGAAGGTAATCATTAATTCTTCTTTGGATTTACTTTCCACAGAAAGCAATTTCTCTAATTCTAGCTTGGCCTCCTGCTCCTGCTCTAGTGCCTTCTCCAGTGCCTGTTTATTTTCTTCCACGTCTGACAAGGCATTCTCTAATGCTTGCTTGGTTTCTTTTTCCTCAGCAAGAGTCTTCTCCAATCCCTCCACGAGTTCCCTTTCCTTTGCAAGCTGCTTCTCCAATCCCAGTTTATTTTCTCTCTCCTCGCCAAGCAAACTCTCTGATACCTGATGGGCTTCCCTCGCCTCAGAAATTAGCACCTCTAATCCTCGTTTGGTTTCTGTCAATTCTGCAAATGCCTTCTCTAATTGCTGTGTTTTGGCTCTCTGCTTAGCAAGCACATCATCAAGTTCAAGATTTGACTCATGCAAGGAGCTGCAGTCGTGTTTCAGTTGATCAACGTTAACCTGCATCGCGGCCGTTAATTCGTCTAAGTCTTGCACTTTAGCTTCTAAGTCAACGTTCGTTTGTACTAACCTGGCACTGGACGTTTGCAGCTGCTCTATTTCCACCGACCTCTCACTGAGCTCTGCATGCAGCACGGTGGCTCTCTCCTCCGACTGTCCTTGCCTCGCTTCCACTTCCAACCTCAGTTCTTCGCCCTTCTGCTGCAGTTCCGCCAGGTAGCGCCTCGTGTCTGCAAGCGAGGCGGTCAGCATCTCGACCTCGGCGGCTTTGGCATCTCGCGAGGCGGTCAGCGTGTCGACCTCGGCGGCTTTGGCCTCGAGCGAGGCGGTCATTGTCTCGACCTCGGCGGCTTTGGCCTCGAGCGACGCGGTCAGCGTCTCGACCTCGGCGGCTTTGGCGTCTCGCGACTCGATCAGCATCTCGACCTCGGCGGCTTTGGCGTCTCGCGACGCGGTCAGCGTCTCGACCTCGGCGGCTTTGGCGTCTCGCGACGCGGTCAGCGTCTCGACCTCGGCGGCTTTGGCGTCTCGCGATGCGGTCAGGGCGGCCGCTCGCGTGCTCAGCTCGGAGTTGCGGTCCCGCTGTTCATCCAGCTGCTGCTGCAGACGAGCGATTGCGTCGCTGTCGCTGCCGGTTCTACTCTGCAAATCGGACAGCAGCGCGGCTTGCTGCTTCTTCTTCTGCTTCAGCTTGTCGATCTTAGCGCCCTGGTTGCAGTTGGCTTCGTTCAACGCGACGAGTTTATCCTGAAGGTCAGCAAGGATGCCGTCTTTCGCGGCCAGGCTTTCTCTCAGCTGCCCGCATTCGATCTGGAAAATTCACGAGTCAATGTTTTTTTTTACAAACCTGTGCGTGAATGGATAGCTTTGCAACCGTGTAACTTTAATTAAAAAGTTTAAATTTACATATTTAAAAACTGTTTAAAATTTTTTTTTATTTAAACAAAATATTTTAACCTTATACTGTTAGCAATTCAATAAAATGCTCAACACTAAGCATCTGTGTGGATTTATAATGTTAGTTTAGCACAGACAATACCAAATATAACAGTGTATCACGTGCATACATGCACACAAAACACGTTATGCATGGATGCACACACACAAACACAGATTATGGATTATGACATATACATGCACGCATGCAGGTACACCTACTGAACATCTCTGCAAGACAGGCTCCCAATTAAGTGATTAACTGTTAATGGCACCAATTAAATTAAGTTACCTCCAAGTCCTTCTTCTCCTCCTGAAGGGCCAACGTGTTCTGATGCATGTCAGATGTCTGCTGTTGAAGCTGCTCTCTCTCCGTTTGGTACGCCTGTCTTTCTCTATCCAGCTCCTGGTGAAGTTCCACCTTCTCCACTTTCTCTGTTTCAGATTTCTCCTTCTCCTTTACCAGCCGCTCATGTAACACAACCCTCTCTTGCTCATGGTTTTCCATCAAGCTCTTTACCTCCTGTTGAAGTTGTTCCTTCTCCATTTTCTCTGTTTCAGATTTCTCCTTCTCTTTTACCAGATGCTCATGTAACACAACCCTCTCTTGCTCATGATT
>NW_014577310.1:76978-92418 GCF_000485595.1 Priapulus caudatus | reverse complement strand
GGAACAAAATTAATAAGCTACCAACTAGTTCTTCTCCTCCTGAAGGGCCAACGTGTTCTGATGCATGTCAGATGTCTGCTGTTGAAGCTGCTCTCTCTCCGTTTGGTACGCCTGTCTTTCTCTATCCAGCTCCTGGTGAAGTTCTACCTTCTCCACTTTCTCTGTTTCAGATTTCTCCTTCTCCTTAGCCAGCTGCTCCTGTAACTCTACATTCTCTGTTTCAGATTTCTCCATTAAGTTTTTCACCTCATGTTGAAGTTCTTCCTTCTCCATTTTCTCTGTTTCAGATTTCTCCTTCTCCTTTACCAGCTGCTCCCGTAACTCTACCTTCTCTGTTTCAGATTTCTCCTTCTCCTTTACCAGCCGCTCATGTAACACAACCCGCTCTTGCTCATGGTTTTCCATCAAGCTCTTTACCTCCTGTTGAAGTTGTTCCTTCTCCATTTTCTCTGTTTCAGATTTCTCCTTCTCTTTTACCAGCTGCTCCTCTAGCTCTACCATCTCTGTTTCAGATTTCTCCATCAATCTCTTTACCTCCTGTTGAAGTTCTTCCTTCTCCATTTTCTCTGTTTCATACTTCTCGGTCACCGTATTTAGCTGCTCCTGTAGCTCCACCCTCTCTTGCCCATGTTTCTCCATCAACCTCTTCACCTCATGTTGAAGTTCTTCCTTCTCCATTTTCTCTGTTTCAGATTTCTCCTTCTCCTTTACCAGCTGCTCCTGTAACTCTACCTTCTCTGTTTCAGATTTCTCACTCTCCTTTACCAACCTCTCATGTAACACAACCCTCTCTTGCTCATGGTTTTCCATTAAGCTCTTTACCTCCTGTTGAAGTTGTTCCTTCTCAATTTTCTCAGTTTCAGATTTCTCTTTCTCCTTTGCCAACTCCTCCTGGAACTCCACTCTGTCTGTTTCAGATTTCCCCATCAAGCTCTTCATCTCCTGTTGAAGTTCTTCCTTCTCCATTTTCTCTGTTTCAGACTTCTCCATCGCCTTTGCCAACTGCTTCTGTAACACCTCCTTTTCTGTTTCAGATTTCTCTATTAAGCTCTTTAATTCATGCTGAAGTTCTTCCTTCTCCATTTTCGCTGTTTCAGATTCCTCCTTATCCTTTACCAGCTGCCCTTGTAACACCACCTTCTCTTGCTCATGGTTCTCCATCAAGCTCTTTACCTCCTGTTTAAGTTCTTCCTTTTCCATTTCCTCTGTTTCAGATTTCTTCTTCTCCTTTGCCAGCTGCTCCTGTAGCTCCACCTTCTCTGTTTCAGATTTCTCCATTAAAGTTTTCACCTCATGTTGAAGTTCTTCCTTCTCCATTTTCTCTGTTTCAAATTTCTCCTTCTCCTTTTCCAACTCCTCCTGGAACACCACTTTTTCTGTTTCAGATTTTTCCATCAAACTCTTCATATCCTGTTGAAGTTGTTCATTCTCAATTTTCTCCATTTCAGATTTTTCGTTCACCTTCTCCAACAGCTGATGTAGTTTCACCTTCTCTGCTTCATATATCTCCTTGACCTTCTCCAGTTCCTGCTGAACTTCTTCCTTTGCAATCTTCTCTGTCTCATACTTCTCTATCGCTGCCTGTTCTTTCATGCAGATTTCAGTATTTTCTCCTGCAGAAAGGAAATTTTTATTGTAAAAACCTTGTTTCCATCGTCAAAATAATTATTAGTTACAAGGCCAATTCTAACCTTTTGTTATAAAACATTGCACATATAAATTTACATATAAAATAACACATCGAATAATCACAACTTTATCGGAACGTATCACAATACAGTTTCTTAGAATTATTATAGTCTTAGGTTTTGTTCTTCATGATTTCTGTCAAGAGCCTCAATCTATATATCAATTAAAACTTCATACTTTACGCTTATGCCAGAATTAATTAAAGTAACCAATCATTAAGTATCCACAATTAGTCAATTATGTAAGTGCCATGATAAGCAAACAACTGTTAATATCTTCTTATACTGTTGCCACGCATAGTAGACAAATTTTGTGTCAGTGTGTAAATATGGCTAGGCCCAGAAAATTAGGGAACCCATGCTACACTGTCTACAGGTACTGTGTAATGATAAGACCTTGAAAAACTCCCCTATGATGTTAATTCATCTTCTTTAAGATCAGCTACATTCCTTAAAAATCCAACTTTGAAAGCAGGCCACTGACATCTGGAATGTATCAAGTGTTATCAAACTAATTACCTTGCAGTGAGGTGACATGTTGCTGCAGCTGTTGCAGGGCCTGGTCTCGTTTCTCCTGCAGGGAAATTGTTTGTTGCTTATCACCTTCTAGAAGATTCTTCAGCTCTGCAATGTTGTCCTCAAGCTGCCGGGCTTTGCTCTCCGATTCTGCAAGTGAACACATTCAATGGCATGTTACTTAGCGCTCTGCCATATTCTACAACTAGACAGAGTGCACTCACAGAGAGTGCATACCTCCGCCAGCAACATACGCCATACGCCATACGACTCACAAACACACAAATAACGAACGATATACGCCAGCGTACTGACATATACACGCTGGCTTGCTGGCTTGCCGCTCGTTGCTGCTGCTCGCTCACATGTACATGCTTGCTGGCTCGCTGCGCTGGCTGGCTGGCTGGCTTGCTGCGCTGGCTGGCTGGCTGGCTCGCTGACTCAACGCGCTAATATCGATCGCGCGAACATACGAACGCACGAGAGCGATCACATAACCTCCTCCAACTCCTTTGGGCGGAGGTAATTACTGCCAGGAAGCAATAAGACGTCTGCCTACTAAGGTAAACCTGGCAATCTCCAAGCAAATGGAAAACAAGACTTCCTATTGCCTTACAGTGATACTCCACAATAAAAAAGTAATGCGTTTTACAAAGAACGTACGTGTCACAAAATTCTGTAACCGGAATAACATTACTCAATTGACTTCTTTGCATAATTGTACATGGATTCCCAAGGAGCAATTTTGGCTCAGGGTAGGTGAATAATAAAGGCATGCATGAATTATTTATGATGTTACAGAGTATCACAATAGTAGTGGAAGGAAACGTGCATGTTACTACAAACAAAACAAACAATGGCAACACTGATACTTAAATTTTGTAAGCGCAAACATAAAAAGACCAATTCATCAGTTGCTCTACAAAGAAAGAATAATAATTTGAGCAACAACAATAATATCATTAAAACCATGCCAAGCAGGGTCCTCTATTCAAGGCTTGTTCAGTCTCAATATGGATCAATAACGTGAAAATATGTTCACGTATTAAGGCCAAACAAAAAAATAGGTGTGTTTCCGGCCGACCGACCGTCCCTAGATTATTAGGGCCGACCCTACTTTTTTTTCAAAAAAAAAACAATTTATAAATTTTTTTTTTCAAATTTGAAATCTGACAGACAAAACTTGAGATTTTTTACTACAAACACGTTCTGTACTTGCTTACTAACTTATCCCTACCTATACACCACTTTATAGCATGCATCAGAGGGATATTAGGAACCGAAGAATAACAAAAATAATAAAAAAAAAATAATCCCTACCTACCTACCCTACTTTTGTTTTCGATGCAATAGGAAACACACCTATTTTTTTGTTTGGCCTAATGATTAAAACTCACCATCCCTCTGTCCAGTTGCTTCAATCACCTCCTTCTTCATCGCTGCCAACTCTTCCATGAGTGACAGCTGCCGGCTTTCCAGTTCGCTTCCTGCTCCTCTCAGCTCTTCTACTACTATTCGCAGTGACGCATTCTCTTCGTGGAGTAACGTTTCCTCCTTAGCAGCTTCTATCATCTTCCTCCCGAATTCACTCACGTTCTGCTTTTCGCAGTCGAGTTCCTCCGTCGCTTTCGTTACCAGCGCCTGCTGTTGCTCCAGCAGTTTCTCGTGACTCTCCGACTCGCGTTCCTTATGCTCTAATGCTTTCTTTAAGCTCTCCATCTCGCACTCATGTTCACGCAAGCTCGATAGATGCATCTGCAGGTCTTCTTCCTTCTGCCGCAAGGCATCCTCTGTGAGTTGGAATTTCGTGTGCGAGTCTTCTCCCACTCCGGTAAGTTCCTGCACTGTTGCCTCCAAGGAGGCGTTTTTCTGGTAGAGAGTATCACAGTTTCTCGTGATTTCTTCTAGCTCGGCTCTTACTGTCTCTCCTTCCTGTGACAGTTTTTTGTGTTCCGCTCTTGCTTCTGTGAGCTGGTTTCTAATGATTTCCTCTGCCTGGGTCATTTTTTCCTGCTCTATCGTTGCTTTCTCTAGCTGGTTTTGCATAGCTTCTTGAGCCTCGATAAGCCTCTCCTTCTCTATCGTTGCTGCTTCCAGCTCGTTTCTCATAATTTCTTCTGTCTGGGTTACCTTCTCCTTCTCCACCATTACTTCTTCTAGCTGGTGTCTCACGGTTTCCTCTGCCTTGCTTAGCCTCTCCTGCTCTATCTTCGCTTCCTCTAGCTCGGTTCTCATCATTTCCTCTCGCTGTGCTAATGACTGGAGGTCCGTCTGGGCTTGTTCGTAGTTAGACAGCTGTAATTGGAGATTAGATTTTTCTTCTTCCAACTCAGCAACTCTGTTTGCGACTTCGGTGGCCTCACCCGTAGACATGTCGGCAGCCTAGAAAACAACGGAGGGTTTTTGTATGATCTACCTCTATGTATGTCTACTCTTGTATGAGTTATTGTATACTCACTGCTTTCCCTCCAGTTTTCTACTCTCCCTGTATCTCGTTCTCTTGTTTTCTTTTTCCCCAACTTTCCCATCTCTATATCTCTCTCACTCTCTCGCTCTCCTCTCTCTCCCTCCCCTCTCCCTCTCCCCCCCTCGCTCTCTCTCTGTCTCTCTCTTTATCTATCAATCCCTCGCTACCTATCAGTGTCCCTCATCTATCTTTCATTCTATTAGTCCCATTTCTATGCCATCTTTCTCACCTCATCCCTCATGTTTAAGAGCAACCATGTGCCTGTTTCTAATTCGAGTACAGCATGCTACTGTGCCAACGTATACCTTTTTCTTCCGTTCAAGCTCCTCCTGTAGTTGTTTGATTTTAGCAGCCTGCTGTGCCTTCTGCTTTAAAACCTTCCTGTCATGTTTGCTGCCCTCATCCTTTGCCACGGCAGCTTCCTGAAAACATTGCATCATTCCACCAAAATGTAATAATTAACATTCCCGATTAATGTCAATTGATTAATAACGGAATTATTGATTAATGTCAACAAAATAGAAATCAATAAAATTAAGAGGACCAATCACTTTGATCTCCTTATCACTTTTGGTCTTCCTTTTTTAAAGTCTATGTTTAAAATAGAGATATAGAGTGTGGAAAGTTAACTTTCATTGCTACCAGTGGATTAATCCCCTGCTGTAACATTTACTGTGAAAGTAGCTGCGTGGCCTAGGGTTATGGTATGGAGATAGGCACCACCCTATGTGCCACATAGGCACGGGCAGGGATTTAACTAATAGTGATGGTGTCACAATAAAAATACCCGGCCCGGAGGACGCCGAACCCGGACTAGTATAGCCTTGTAAGAAACAAAATGTTCCCGACTCAAGGAAGCATCATGCCGACCTTGGTCAAGAAAAAAGAAAAAAAGAAATGTTTACAATGGCACCATCAGAGGAGCTAAAACGAATAAAACAGTGCAATGATCTGTCTTTTACGCTGCACCTAATACTGTACTAAGACTTTGCATGTTTTAATTATTCCTGTCTAGAAATTATGCAGGAATACACTAAAAAGAAATACTAAAACTTTTTTCATGGCCAGAAGTACAAATTATACATTATAATTATGTTCAAAATCATTTTTCTTTCCCAGAATCGTTAATGGGACATTTATACCTTCTCTTTTGTTGCAATCTCGTTCTGTAGAAGTTCCAGCTTCTGCTTCCATTCTTCTTCCATGCCAGAAAATGTTTCTTGCAATGCTCTCATCTGCTCCTTACTGAGGTCCAAATGTTCTTGAAGAGACCGCGCTGTATTCTCTTTCTCCGTCATTTCTGCTTGAAGCATCTCAATAACCTATTCCGTGACACAAAAAAGCGCCATTTTAAAATTTCTGCCGTGCACATTGCCATTGCTTGATTCATTGACCCGTTTTATTATTTTATTTACCTGGATTTCACCATTGCAGGCATCGCACATTGCAGTGCAGTTTACCTTTTTATTAACAACATACTGGTTTAGCAACCAACTAGCTTCAAAGACCATGTATTTTGTTCTATTTCTTTAGACCTTCCAAATTTAGGCGATACCATCCCTCTAGGCCCGATAGAATTACCCTTCATTCTAAGAGTCAATTGAAGTCAAAGAGATCCACTATTGTGTAATCTTCCATGTTTTTTTCATATCGTTATTCTTAATGCCTTTTATAGGGTATGGTAGGGTTCGTTAGGGACGAGTTTATGGAAACAAAAGAAGGAGGGCAAACAAGTTTGGAACCACTGCAAATATAGATTACCAGTATTATATTTTTATGTCTAAGTTGGCTTTCAAAGTTCTGCATGGGAAAACGCTCAACTTTTACACCAATATTACAAACACGAAGCACACTTACTTTATTCTTGCCATCTAAGACTGCTTCGCTCTCCTGTAGTTTTCTCTCTGTGTCCCTGAGCATCTCGCCTTGATTGATTCCCTGATCGAGCTGTGCCTGCAGCATTGCATGTTCCCTCTCTTTCTCCTGTATCTTGCTACCCTCAAGTGCAGCCTCTTCCTCAAGTTCACTCAGCCTTGTCCTTAGACGCGAGATTGTATCGGCTTCATCAACGATTGTCTGGTCCCGTTTCTTTGCCTCCTCTTGCATGATCTACAAAGGTTTAGCAATTTAGGTGGTAACTGCACCACCGAGTGACATCTATACTCGATTTCGTTACTGGTAGCAGTATTATTTTACTAGTACTACTACACCATCACCATAATCCTGTATTTTATAGCGCCATTTCATTTGTTGCCAATAAAGTCACCTGGAAGCATTTTTCAATAAAATAGTTGCTTATTTCCATTTTTTAATGTGATAATCCATTCATCCAGTCTAATTCAATCTAATCTAGCAGAAAGAATTAATTTCATTATAACTAATATCATTATTTAAATACGAATAAACGTAAAAATCACGGCTGTCTGAAGTCTTGTGACGATCCATTCATGGCAGGTTTTTAAACGGATACTTTACTCTAGAATTTTATTGCACAAAACTGTACTTACTGCACAATAGATCGTATATACCCATATATACTTGTTACCAGATAACAAATTTAATTCTTACAATTAATTATACATCAACGCTACGAAATTTGATCACCGCCATTACGTTTTTGGAAGGTTAATATCAGTACAATAGAACCCCGATTTAACGTGAATTCAAATATAATGCGATGAGTCGTTTTTTTTGCTCTCGTATAGCCACGTATATATAACCCCGATTTAGTGCGACCCCGCTTTTTTCGCGATGACATTTTATGGACCCCAACTATCGAGTTATAATCGGGCTACACTGTATTACAAATCTCATCGCATCTTTAAATCTCGAAGAGTGCCCTCGTAAGCGACACGGACCTGTACTGCCCTGTCACGACCATAGATGACCTCCTGATTTTCTCTGACCGCCTCCTGGATATCTATGACCGTGCGATCACGCTCGAGAATCTTCTCGTTCAACTCCATTATCATGCGATCTTTGTAAACCATCTGCGCATACATTTCCTTCATCTGCGGCGATTCGGTTTCAACCGGCTCGATAACGGGCGATTCCTAGAGACAGCAATGCACGCGAGACATGCAGGCAAATATTTGCAGCATCACACAAGCAACGTTGAGTGAATAGCGTTACACAAGCAAAGGAGTAGCAGTTGATCTGTAGATAAAAGAAGCTGTACACAGGCACTAGTTCAGGCTGAGCAGCCACTAATCATGCACAAAAGAATGGGATAGATTAAGTATATTATTCATAATATGTATGTATAAAACGGCTCACGTTATAATACATCTTGGTTAGATATTCCAATGATTAAATTCACTACTGTCAAGCCAGAAATGACAACCACTATTTCATACAAATGATTGCAAATCTGCCGCACACTCTAAACATATCAACAACATGCATTGCATAGCATAGTATTTAGCAATAGCAAATTAGGACTATTTAAATTAATAAAATTTAATTAATAGCCATGCCAAATCTTACATGCTTGCTCTATTCCAAGTTAACTCTAATCTGTTGTAAAAGCAAAAAAAACTATATACACAGAGTGAAATTAACAATATCTCTAAGTATGATTGGGGTCTAATCACATTACAACACTACAACATTGTATGCCACAATGCTCTAAGTGATTCTACATGGGCAATATACATTGGTATCTCACCTCATCTACGGTTTTGATTTTAATAATTTCTTGTTCTCTAGCCGACAGCTGGTGGTTTAGTGACTGAAACAAACAACAACTATTAGGAAGACAAAGTTCTGAATATCTGTTATTGTAAACAGAAACTGTCGGGTAAATTTACGAATGAAACTTACTGTTATTTAAATGACTCATCTACCAAATTGAATCAATTTAATTATATCGTGCCGGTCAAGGATTCATACGAAACATTACTTTTATGTTAGGAAGGTTACCCATCATTTGAAAGGTTTGTACATTCCAAATTAATTCTGAATCAAATAATTCAGGTCTAAATCACCTTTCAAATTTCTTATTTAATTTAACTGACAGTTCAATGGTATGTACACCTGTAATATGTCCCACCTGCAACTGCTGCTCTAGCTCAGTAATTCTGTTATCCCTCTGCTCCAGTTGCTTAACACTCTCTGCCAGTTCTTTACTTTTCTCCTCAACCTAAAAAAACAACATTATTTTTCTCATAAAATGCATTTCACATAACTTTCAATAGTACCTGTACTGAAGACTACCTGTTGGGAGACTTCTAAGTTCAGTTATTGAGTTTGCATTATAATATTAGCAGTGTGTATCAATTCTTATTTAGCACTAGAGATCTTATATAGTCTAGGAGATGATTATGTTATTCGTTATAATTATGAGAAAGGCTTGTAAATACCTTTTTCTTAAGAAGCAACGCTTTTCCTCGCTCTCCTTTCTCGGCTCGAGTAGAAGTTGCAACACTATGATCATCTTCAGCAACTGCCACCTCTCTCTGCAATCACAAGTAAGAAAAGCATAAGCCAAGTAATACGGCGCGTACAGTATGTCCAACAAAAAAAGACATGTTAAAAATGAAAAGATGTCTGATATATGCACCAGTTACTAAGACGGTAGAAGGTGAAGAAGGTAGTAAAGAAAGGAAACGAGAGATAATATAACATCAGTACTATCAAAAACATATAATATAAATATATAATATATATAAATATATAATATCAAAAACATTACTTCATCTGCATCTCCAGAAATTTTGGATTTCTTTGTTTCTCCAAGTTCCTTCTCAAGTTTGGCAACCTTAGCCTTGTTCTGCAGCTTGAATTTAGAATGCTTTGCTTTTTCTTCTTTTAGTTCCGATTCATGAACCTTAAAAATATACAGCACTATTCAGCACTATGCTTTAACATATCGCTGGTACCGTAGTCACATCACATACATTCACCATACCCATGTGGTTTTGTGAGACAACTGCAATTTTACAAATTGTTAGAATAATACCTCTCATCTAATTAAACTGCATACATCCAAGATGAGAACGAGTGTGTGCTTAAAGATTTACAGAATTGGTTTTCCCAGATCCAAATGTCAAATTGGGTGAAAGCAGACAGATGAAATTTAACCTCAGGTTGGCAATACTAGGTTAGATCATGTTTTAAATACTTTGTTACTATCATAAATTTTCCTATTCAAACTTAATCAAGTGCTACCAACAGTTATTAATACCACATGTGCTTCCACTAAGGTTTAATCAAGGAATAATATCACCTAGTCTAAGCAATTGAGGAAATGGTACCTTAATGATCTTGTCCTTTTGCGTCACAGTTTCTTCTGTCTGCCTGAGTAGATGCTTCAACTGCTCCACAAGCACTTGCTGCTGTTCCACCTGCTCTTGCATGTCTCTGTACATCTGAGACTGCTTTTCTCCATCTCCGGCCTCACCATCCTTGCCTCCGAACCCCCACATCGCTGCCGTGCACTACCACAACTAGTCTGCAACACGGAAGTATTACTATTAGTAAGTGGTGGTCCTGCTTAGCTTGCTGTGAGAGATAAGGATAATTAAAAGCATTTTTATTAGAAATGTGAATATGTAACTAAACCAGGAATGTTTTAGTGGTATGCATACATGCTTGGTTATGACTTGATTTCAGT
Source organism: Priapulus caudatus (assembly GCF_000485595.1). Lineage (NCBI taxonomy): Eukaryota > Metazoa > Priapulida > Priapulimorpha > Priapulimorphida > Priapulidae > Priapulus > Priapulus caudatus. The sequence continues at coordinate 82,133 of NW_014577310.1, read as the reverse complement.
AATGGACTATCAAAACAATGTCAAGGTTAATTTGTCTGCATTCCAATAACATTATTAGGCGCAAATCCACTTTAGGCACCTTATGTATCACGAAGTGATGCACAGATTTCTGTGTATCATCAACTGATGCACAGATTTCTGTGTATCATCAACTGATGCACAGCCTTTCCGTATATCAAGGAATGATGCAAAAACCCTAACCCTAACCCTAAGTCATAAAGTATAACCTTACTCCTAAATAAAGCTTTATCTTATCCTTAGGTATCACGAAGTGTGTTAGGGTTAGGGTTGGGGTTAGGATTAGGGTTAGGGTTTTTGCATTATTCCTTGATATACGGAAATTCTGTGCATCAGTTGATGATACACAGAAATCTGTGCATCAGTTGATGATACACAGAAATCTGTGCATCACTTCGTGATACCTAAGGTGCCTAAAGTGGATTTGCACAACATTATTATACTTAATAATAATAATATTGATTGAAAAGCACCTCACAGATTTTCTTTATACTTGATTTATTTAGGTGACAACAACAACAATAGGTGAGATAAATCATATATTTATATAGTATACAACTTAAGAATACTTTATAACCCTTAACTTAACCCAACCCTAATCGAAGTATGTATGGTGGTCCTAAAGTAGGAATGAAGTCTCCAGCATTCTGGCAGATTGAGATTGTGAGATTGGAAAATATCATTTTTAATTGATGAAACCCCACATTACACATATAAAGATACTAACCAGATCAGTTTACCGTTACAATGGGCCGTATATGGTATATACAATATAATATCAGCATGCCAGCACGCATTATCATTATAAATAACTGATGAAACGATGTATAAAACGATAAATTCGTTCGATCAAAACTTTGTTGTAGTGGAGGTTTCCATGTTGATGACGTTACAGTTATGTTCACTTTGCTTTTCCTCGTATAGAGGGCAGAGTCGTACCGGCGGGACACAAATATATGAGAAAAATCATGAAAGCGGATAAATCAAGCACGTTTTCGATCAAATGTGACAAAGCCGTGCATGTTGTGGAATTTTGTCCCTACGAGTGGGCTGATAACTTATTTGCATATGGAACTGTGTCGAAACTAACAATTGGTAAATTACAGGTGCGATACTCCTGAATTCTGAAATTTGTCACTGTGTAGTGTGTTAGCCCAACCACTGCAAGTTGAACCACCGAACTAGCCACAAGTTCCCTTCTCGCTTAACACTACGTTGGCTACCTGCGGCAGTTACTGAACGCGGGCTATAGCCTATAGTACTAGAGCTATACGTTGGCGAGAGAGTACGACGTGTAACAGTCGGAGAGCCTGGTCGGTATACCACTGAACCAAACCTAGGCTCTACTCTAGACTAGTACTATTCTCTATTCAGTCTATTGACTATGTCTATTGTATATATAATATAGGCTATATACTAATAAGTAATGTAGCACAGGCACTTGGAACGTCACAATAAAAAAAAGGTCAAAAAACACTAAATGTATTTACTACCAGTCTTAACGTTTCTCTACTCTATTATTTCGCCTATAATCGCCTGTAAATGCCGGTCAAATGCTCATCTGCAACACACAAGTACACCGCACGCTAGCTGCTGCACACTGACACATAAATATATCAGAGTGGCTTGGCTATATGCCCGGCAGCCGGCATATATCTGACGGCTGCCGGGCACGGTCTTCGATTTTCTAAATGCCCAGCAGTTTTTAATTTTCAGCGTTATCTCAAGTAAACAAGGGTTAGGGTTAGGAACTGCCGGGCATTTAGGAAATCGAAGACCGTGCCCGGCTGCCGGGCATATAGCCACAGCGTAAATATATAGCAGGTAGGAAAGCGTGCTGCCAAAATTTGCTCGACGCTCGCTTGATTTCATACGAATACAACACAAATATTCAACCATTCTACTCCATCTTTGTTTCTATTTGAAGAACAGTGTTCACTTGTTATAAAAATATACTGTCTGTGTTCGTAACCGAGCTTTGTCACGCGAAATCACACAAAGCCTGACGCAATTCTCGCGTTCGCTCCTGTTGCTCAGTTTATGTAAATGGCTGTCGAAATCAGGAAACACCCACTGGCGCTCTTCGTGACCTCATTTTTGCGCTGCAACACTGCAGCGTTTTTGTAACGCTCCACTGGCGGCTTTGACGGCGCTCTTACGCGTGTTGGAAAGCAGCGTGGTAGTTTCCCAAAATGCAGTGCGCCGCCTATAGTCCTGTACTTGCAGCCATTTACATAAACTGAGCAACGGGAGCGAACGCGAGAATTTCGTTAGGCTTTGTGTGATTTCGCGTGTCACAGCTCGGTTACGAACACAGACAGTATGGGTTTATAACAAGTAAACACTGTTCTTCAAATAGAAACAAAGATGGAGTAGAATGGTTGAATATTTGTGTTGTATTCGTATGAAATCAAGCGAGCGGCGAGCGAATTTTGGCAGCACGCTTTCCTACCTGCTATATATATTTATGTGTCAGTGTGCAGCAGCTAGCGTGCGGTGTACTTGGGTGTTGCAGATGAACATTTGACCGGCATTTACAGGTGATTAGGGGCGAAATAGAGTAGAGAAACATTAAGACTGGTAGTAAATACATTTCGTGTTTATTTACCTTTTTTTTTTATTGAGACGTTCCAAGTCCCTGTGCTATATAGGCCCTGTTTGCCTCAGGCCTGTGGCAAACAAGGGCTATAGTACTAGAGCCAGACCAGACCATGGTCCACCTATTCGTCGGCACGCCACACACCTTCGCCGTTTAAATAACGTTTTATTAAACATCTTTATTAAAATTATCGTAAATAAACACGGATTGTATTTAATAATTTACTACCGAAGCCTTGATGTTTAAATTAAGGCTGACTTTCTGTGAGTTTGTGCAGTGACTGAGTGAGCGTGTGTGTCACACTGTGTGGTTAAATTATAATTCGTGTTGCGGAGGAGCATTTTACTAGCGTTTACATGTCATCGAATTATTAGGCGATAGGGAGTATACAAACACAGGCCCTGGTAGTAAATAAATACAAATCGTGTTTATTCACCATCATATTATTATTGAAGCAGCCCAATTAAGTGCCTGTGTCATGACTGTTTTCCATTGTAATTCGTAGGAGTCTAGGACTTGCCTTATTGCAGTGTAGTGTACTAGTGAGTAGCAATTATCCATTGACTCGTGGCTATCTCTGTCAGTCCCATTGCTTCTGTACCTCTTACTGGCTGCACAGTAAATTAATGTGATGGCACAGCTAGGACTATGTCTACAAGTATATTGATCTATTAATGCAGGAAGATCAGCAAAGCATTGGTTTTGATTTTGAGGAACTGCGAAGTTTTTCACTCAACGGAGCAAGACCAGTAGCCCTTGGTTGGAGCCCAGAAACATCACTAACCCTTCTTCCCAGGGTTATAAAGTTAGTATCTAAGTAACTATGTAGAGATCTTGTCTTGTTTTTCTGAGATAAATTGTCAGTCACACATTGGAATTATAGTTCTGGCATTCTCAATGGCCCTCTTACTTTTCCCTCTGACCTTTGAGAATGATTACTCAAAGCTCTGAGAAGAACATTTTACCATTTCTAATAGGAATAATTGGTTAGGGGATTATAGTTTGTACCTATTCTGAGGTTTCGTAAAATGCCATAAAATTGTCTACACATTCAATTGATTGATGGCACTATTGATTGAAAAACCTAAGTGCAATGCTAACAGCATGTACATATATGGTCAAGAGCGAATAATACCTCTTTAGGTATTATTAGCTCTTGATATGGTGGCATTCCATAGCAATAAATTGTGATAAAAATGTTCTGAATCTCAACACACTTATCTGTAATGCACACTGTACTTGTAGGTTTGCAACAGCCAATCACGATTTCAGTGTGAGAATTTACTCTTCGCACCTCACAGATGATGACAAAGTGCAGGTACGAACATCTTATTTTGTCGCGAATTATCTCGAGATCTTGCTTTTTATCACATTTACGCTCTGCCATTATCTCAATATAGTTGGTATCCAGGATGGTGAAGCCCATACCCTATCATAAATAAAGTTAATCATCTGTAGTTGTTGCGGATCTACTTTTTAATCAAACCTGCCACAAGCTTCTCAACATTGACTACTTGAAAACATTACAACACTACAACATTACAACAACATTACAACATTGACTTGTTCCCTCTCATCACTCATTTTGCATGCTCATCTCCATCATCCGCTAACGTTCGCCACGCACTATAGGTTGCTGAAGGACATCAGGACTACGTCAACGATGTTGTCTTTGAACCGCATAGCGGTGAACGGCTGGCTTCCGTAGGCGACGACCGAACATGTATCGTATGGGACCCAGACGGCAACCAGTTGCAGCGTATTCGTCTTTGCGGCGAAGGAGTGACTGTCAGGTGGCATCCCCAGCAAGCCGAGCAGGTGAGCTCTGCTATGGTCTCTGTGCTCAGTGATGGTGGTGGTTGTTCGTCTTTAGACAGATTTCCGTCTTGAGAAAAATTGTGCATTTTTTTTTAGAATTAAAAACAATTTCAATTAATTTTTTGTTCCAATTTCAAGAAAGTGAGCTCGCTGTGCTCAGTGATGGCGATGCAATGATGCTGTGGTTGTGGGTAGTGGATCAGTAGAAGGGCCCTGTGCAAATACTCACTTGTGGTTCCAATACTCAGGAGCCGTGAGTTTTATCAGTAGCAGCCTAAAAAATACTTTTTTTATTACGAGAGCTCTTTTTTGATTTTGTATGAAAAAAAGAGCTCTCGTAATTTTGTTTACGGGAGCTATTTTGAACTTGGCCAGAGCTACTTTTTCATAGCATGATTTTGTTAAAATTTTCATAATTTTGATGCACTGACTCTAATAATGTCTCAGAAGCCAGAAATTGTGTCTAATTATCGTAAAGGTGTTTCCCAAACAAAAGTCAAGATTATGCTTTGGCGAAATCGACGAGGTCACAAATTATTCCTAATGGTGACAAAATCACGGAGGCCGGGTTTACATGTTGCTGTATGCATGTTGTGTACAAAGTATGATTGCATGCACTGATTGTCTCATTCGCATTGTTTTTTAATTCAAATCTCGTTATGTCTAGCCATTCAATAAAAAAAACTTGCTTGCCCGAACAGGGAAGTGCAATTTCAAGCT
>NW_014577310.1:66276-76321 GCF_000485595.1 Priapulus caudatus | reverse complement strand
GTTTTTGGATACCTAGCTTGTCACGTTGAATGAACGAGTCGACGCTGCCGCGGCACGCGGAGCGATTTTTAGTAGTCCAAATTTCGATCTCGAATGTGTTACCAAAGAGCGATTTGAAAGGACGGGAGCGAAATCGCTCGCCGCTCCCGTGTATTTTTTTCGCTGATCAGTAGCCATATATAACTGGCTCTATATGTCGATTTTCGACCTCCACTTGCTATTCAGCCATCTTGGCGACTTCGTTTGGTTGCTGTTGCCTTTTGTCAACATCTAAAAGGTTTCAGACCATAAAGTTATGGTTGTCATCGTTAGATTTATTTGCGTTATTGGTTTATATTCATTTTAATTTTTCGATTTTAATACGCTTAAGTACGTAAGTAGCATAGATCGGTCGGAATAAATCTAAAAGGTTTCTGACCATAAAGTTATGGTCGTCATCGTTTTGAGTGCACTGTTCATATTCGATTTCATTTTTCGATTTTAATACAGTGAAGTTCGTAGCACGGTCCCGTAAGAATTTATCGCGTGCTTCTCTGCCGTTAGCTGTAATTGTTCTAATATTTTTTTTGCCTAAAACGTTAGCTGTTAGTTGCCGAGAGAAAAGGATGCGTGCGGATATTGAGTCTGCAGACAGAGCGGATACTGATGTCGTTGGCGGTGGGACCGAGTGAGGCAACGTTGTTCTCTGCAGACTGGTGTCCGCTTAACCCACTTCTCGTCTGCGCGGCCGTGACAAACAAGTGGCACGTGTGGGACATGTCGAAATCAAAGTAAAGTATTACGCCGACAAATTGTGGACTTGTTATGGAAACGATGATTTTGAGCTCGCCGACGGAATGACGGTGGTTGGCTACGATACTGTGCACTTTATTACTGTGATTTTGCAGATTATTATTATTATTATCATTATTATTTTTATTATTATGCAGATTATGCTATTATTTATTACTTTATTACTACAATTTTGCTTGAGATGGTAAATAATACGTAGTCGAGTTGCAGGCTTATATTGAGGAATTTCGCATTGTGATCGTTGTATAAACGTTTGTAAAGTATTTTGTTAGCAGTGTAAAAATTCAGAATTTTGTTAATGAGAACTAGGATACCATTAATATGGCTGTTGTCTCAGAGATATCATAACAGTATATTAGCCAAGAAGGACTCGCTCACGTATTGCTTTGCTTGAAAAAAAGTGTAAAATGCGAGTAGAATTTGCTCATAGCTTACATAGTTAAGATTTCGTATTTTCTTTCGTGTTTCCCGACAGCCGGCCGATAACAAGTGCGGAGACTCACGTGCAAGGAGCCAGGTTCATTCGGTGGTGCAGCAGTGACAGTAGCCTAGTAGCCGTCGCCGAACACATGACGAAACAACTGCGCGTCTATTCGCTCAATTCACCCCAAGTGCGACCAATTATCGATGCATTTATTTATTTATTTATTTAAAGATGGTACATTAGTAAAAGATATATCAACATGAGCTTGCAAGCTCCTCACCGTCAGTGTGCGGGATCTCAGTCGTTATTATCAAGTTTCTCAAGCATTACCTTGTTGATGAATTGATGCAGTCCTGCAGTGATATCTTGTTTTATCCGGAATTGTTCTTCCTAACGAATTTGTGTTTCGTTGTCTTTCAGCCTGTCTTGTCCACAACACTTCTCTGTTTGTCAAGTGCACCCAGCTGGCATAATCGCATTCCACTTGTTGCTATGGGAATGGACAGGAAAGTCTATTTTTGGAGCCTGGAGAAAAAGAAACTGATTTCTCAACATGCCTCATAATATATATATAATGTTTTAGAAGGCTGTTTCATCATATGTATTTATACAAATTTCAACGAATCTTTAAATAAAGAGGGCGTGACACAATTAGAAACTTACTCAAGTTGGTCATTGTTATTTTGTGGCTAAACTAAGCAATAGGTTTATTTGTAATTTATTTCTGCACTTCAAATTTCAATTGGTGTGTACTATCTAAAAATCCTGAAATATCTGCTCTTAAATGCTGAAATTAATCGTGAAGTTTATAACTTTTAGTATTTAGAATATAAGAAATATTTAAGTGCAGAAAGAATGAGCAGAAATTAAAATATAATGGGCGGCGAAAAGTTTGTTGTCAGAAGTGGGATTCGAACCCACGCCTGGAGAACCAGACTGCGACCTGAACGCAGCGCCTTAGACCGCTCGGCCATCCTGACACCTACATTTGTATTTTGACTTAAAGTCATATTACATAATTACGTCTATTATTGTTGCATAATCTGGAATTTTTCTTTCCTGAATGTCACGCACATGCTATCAATTAAATTTACAAATTAGTAATGCTTTTGCTTTTATATCACAATGTGATTAATACTTCCCTATTATTTTTTTTTTCACATTAGGTGGCGCCACGTGCTGTTTAATTCTCTTGCTTGACAGGTTGCGTGCAGGTTCAGGTGCCTGAGCAATATGATCACCAATATCACAATGCGTGCTAACGATATAGACATATTATAATAACCTATACTGGAAGATCTGGATATGACCAATGATATAAAAATATATCACCGACTTCCCTATGACGTCATTTTATCTACAGTACAAGCATCTCACGAAATTTGATTTTTTATTAAAATTTAAGTTGTTGATTTCTGCCACTTATTTTCTCGGTCAACGTCATTATAATATTACCAAATTACTTTAATTAGGACAGATATATCAAAATTTGAAGAAAAAAAAACAGAAATCCTGATATATGTGGTAAAATCAGCTAGGTTGCATTTTTCTTTTTGGGTGGATTTAAAGCAGCGATTTTTTACTATTGCGTATAAAGCATATAACAAACATATGGGTGCGTTACACACCTGACGCTACATATTCATGTTGGTTACTAGCGCGTTGAAGCCTTTTATATTTTTCATATCATGTTTATATGTTCAATCATATTGTACGTGTTAGAAATGAGTATTTCCATTCATAATCCATAGGAAAACAAGGTTCACGATAAACTGTGTACTACCTGTGTACTGCATTACGGTTGACTTTTCAGAGACGCATATACATGCCTTTCATAACCCGAAGAATTATTGTATATATATTATTGTAGGGCAAGCTTGGCAGTAGTCTGAAAATTCATCGGTTGTAAATCTTACCCCTGCCGGAATATGGCATGTAATTTCCATCCGAATTTTTTATTAAAATCTTATCGTGATATTTAATAGGTTTACAAGTAATCAGTTCTATTTAGCAATGTAATGAGTGTCTCGCTGGTTGGCTTCGGCAAATTAAATATTTTGCATATTTGAATTTCCCATCCATCTTTTTCCCCATACGCATAACCTATAATTAGTTTAGTTCGGCGGCGCCTGTGAGGCCGTGATTCACTCTGGAGCAGTTATCCAGCCGTGGTCGAATGGAAAGCGACGCCTACTCTGTCCCGTCACAGATGTCATTCCCCGACGCCTAGGGCTAGACGCCTGCCACCACCACTACCACAGCCACCATCGCTCCCAGCGCCCCCCAGCGCCGCCTGTATTCGTAGTGACTCAGCAGATCCCTGAGTCAGTGGGACAGCCACAGGTTTACGGGGGTCTCTCCTGGGAGGGCGGGGGGAGGCACGTTCGAACGTCGCCGGAGGTGCTCTGACCGTATCCGCGACGGAAGATCTTCCCCCGTCTTGCCAATTTATCCTTAATTAACTGCGGTTAATTAAATACAGAATTAATATACGAGTGATATGAATCGCCAGAGGAGCGGCTCGCTGATTGGTCAGGAGCGTGCTAATGAATTAGGTTGTGTTAGTCGCGGTCCTGAGTCATAGGCAGCAGCGCAGCTCACAGTTCGTTCTCTCCTTATAGATTTTTATTCAGCGCGCCAGTGAAAAGAACTTTTGATCAAGATGACGATGAAGAGATTAGCGCGGCCATTGTGCGCTATGCATGGCCTGAGAAAATTAATAAGAGCGCATGATTTTCATGAATTACCCGTTCAGCACGTAGCAGATTAGCCTTCGCATGCTCATCATCGTTGGTGGTTTTTATCTTTCTAATCTTCTATTTGTAGACTCGACCTTATAAGGGTATTTCTTCTGGTTGATTGAACTGCTGCTACACACGCTTTTATCTGCCGTAAGTGTGTCTGTGCATGGGTAATGCACTCCTGATTTAAGCGTTTAAGTTTATATTGTTCACAAGTATGTTTGGCCTGTTTCGTATATATTTTCTCCACTTTTAATCGTTCTGTTATGTATTACTAGTTTATTTCTTATTCGTCTGCTTTTTACAAGTAACCGCGAATTAGATACGAAGGAATAGACTCTATAAAAGATCTGATTAACACATTATCATATATATTTGTTCAAAACTACTGCACGAGTATGGTGTTGCTTTATTTATTACTCAATTAATAGCTGTTCATTCAATTCTTCTCTGTTATACAACGTCAACCAAAACACTATTATCAAATGAGAATCCGAATTTCGCCAACTCAAATACGATATACGAGATCGTCAATGGCAAGCCAAATCGCTCCTATTATGTGCGCGCACGTACATGTACATTCGAAAGCGGCGAAACGAATTGGAAATCCTGAATGCGCCGTGCGCGAATTGTCAATCATGAATACGATAAATAATATCGTTGTGAATATCAGATTAAAGCCTGTTATAGCTACGCAGCTTTTGTCGGGCAATGTGATTCAGTGGCGTGTCAAAGACATCGTAATTTATGTGTGGTAGCGTGTGCGTTAGTCACGTTGCTGCCTTGCTGGCACAACCGTCCTGTCGCGTTCGCAGATCTATAAATTGGGACTGATAGAAAATCGACCGAGCACGTCTCCCCCGAGGAAGCGGGAAGGGAAGCCCTTTCTCTCTCTCTCTCTATCCTGAAGCCTGTCTCCCGAACTCTTCATTATCAATGTGTCGCTGACACATAACTCTTTCCTCTCGGGACGCACGCGTCTATAGTCGCCCTCGGTTATCTTCTCCGGGTATAGGCTCTGTGTGGCTATGTATATATATTATATATATAATATAATATAGTATCCATTATATACTAGATATTATAGTGTATATATTGTGTGTGCTGGTGGTGTGTTAGTGTGCGTGTGTGTGTGGTGTTGTGTGTGTTGTGTGCTGGGCTCTGTGTGCGTGCGCCCGTGTGTATTGTAGTACCGTTGTGGTGTGTTGTTGTTGTGGTGGTGTGTGTTGTGGTCGTGTGTGTGTGTGTGTTGTGTTGTGGGTGTGTCGTGTGCGTGTCGGTTGTCCGTACGTGCTGTGTCGTGTGCGTGTGCTGTGTACGTCTTGTGCGCGTGCGCTGGTGCGCGTGCGCGCTCGTATTGGTGTGGTGCCGTCGCATGCGCGCCACGCGTGCTGTCGTAGTGCGTCTGCGCTGGTGCGTGCGTTTGTGTTGTGTAGCGCGCGCGCGTGCGTTTTGTATGTAGCTCGCGCGTGCGTGTGCGTGCGCGCTCAGCTGTGTGTATATGTATTATCATTGTTTCTATATAGTGGCTTCCGCCTCGTCTCCGTCAGCGTGATGACCTCATCGTCATAGACGCAGTCGGATATAGTAATATTACTTTATTACCATGCTACTCGTCTACAAATTTTAAATGCGCCCGCTGCATTCTGGAGATCTTTTGGCGGCGCCAGGAATCGTTTCTCGCAGCACAGAATACGACATTTATATCTCGCCCGAGCGTTTATAGCGGCTTCGACACGTGCTCCGCGTTATTAGCATCGCTGGGAAGCAGACAGCTTGGTGTGCGTGCTGTGCGTGCGTGCGTGCGTGTGTGGTGGGGGGGAGTATAGATAGACGATAGATTTAGATAGATAGAAATAAGACCACAGACACATAGCCCACACGCACATCCCACACACACACACCAGCACACAACACACACACCACACACACACACACAACACACACCCTACCACACACACACACACACACACATCCCACACACATACCGCTGCGGGCGATATAAATACAACCTACAGTAAATATATTATCTATTCTATTATATTATTATATTAGTATTATATTTGATCATGACAAATACATCGCAATTAATAATTCTCGGTATTCAATCCCCGCTAGCGTGACGCTACATACTCGGCTTGTCGCTAAGCACCGCTGTTCCCGCCGCTCTAATGACCGCAGTTGTACATCATCCACCGCGTACTTTGCGGTCGCCGCCCCCGCGCTCGCTGCTAGATGATCTTGCGCCTTCCTTCAATATTATATCTCATGTTGAGCGCGCCTATGAAGACCGAGCATCGGGACCGTCACGCAGCATATAAGCTAAATAACGTTGTCCATATTGGCACCAGTATTGATGTCATCGATCTGCGTCGCTCTGGTGGCTCATTGATCATCGATATACTGCACGCGCATCGTCGATTTTCTTCCGCTACCGGTACGTTCGCCCGAGGCGAATCAGATCCGACACGTTTTATGGGTAAGCCCCGTCAACCTGTGCAAAAAGCGGTGTTTCTCACCTGCGCTTCTTCCCTAATCGTCTCTAAGTTGCGCGGAGAGTGCCTAACTTAGCATACGTGGCAAGCGTGATCTGGACTTGACTTGTACGCGGAGTCAGCTTACTACTGCTCGAAGTTCGCGTTGCATATCATAAATATCAGATCTAAGCACAATACGAAAGTGCATAATATAATACATATATTATTATTATATTATAATATATTATTATATATATAAATAGATCCCTCTATTAGTATCTACTTATATATATCTATCGATATAAATACATCTAATAAGAATATATTTATTTCCCCCGTACATTATTCCTTCTCTTGCTTATGAATGTAATCAGAGTGCGAATAAAAAACACACATTCTTTTTAAAAAGCTAACATTACCCCTCGCGTAGCATACGTTCCTATACACCTAATTTCACAATGTGATCAGAGTTCATACTATAGATAATATCCTCTGCTACTAAATCTATCTACTAATGTACCTTGATATTAATACTGCTATTATATACGATATTACATATGGATGTATATCCTTGATATCTATACTCTATTTCTATAGCTGACATTATATACTGAGAGATACGTCTCAGGATAAGTAGCAAGTCCAGCTAAAAGCTGAGGTCAATGGAGTCGCATCCCGACCGCCCGGCCGCCCGGTCCCCCGTCATGTTGTTGTTGACATCAATGAGCACATTGCATCAGACGTACATGCCACCATGATGCACGAGCCGGACACGTGAGCGTGGGGTGCGACTAAACATAGAACGTGTCGTGCCACGCGTGGTGCGTGAACGTAGTGGTGGCGTCGCGGAACCTGTCAACATGTTGCAGAGAACCTGTTCCAGCGCGGGTGGTGTGTGACGTAATGTGGTGCGTGTGCGGGGAACCTGTGTAACGCGCTTCAGAGAAATGTTCCAGCCGCGGGCGATAGTTGAACGTAGGTGGTGCGGGGTCGCGGGAACCGCGGGAAACTGTTGGCAGAGAACCTGTCCTAGCACGGGTGGTGTGTGAACGATGTGGTGCGGTCGCGGAACCTGCGGGAACTGTGTCAGCGAGCAACGTGTCTAGCGCGGGTGGTTGCCCGATGGTCGGTCGCGGGAACCTGCGGGCACTGCTTGCGGAGAACGTGTTCAGCGCTGGGTGTGTGTCGACCAGGGTCCCTATATACACGGGACCCTAGTGGACGTCTGTGTGCGGGCGCGCGGAACTCATGTGTAACTTGCGACGATGAACCGTGTCCCAGCACGCGGGTGGCGGAACCACGATCAGGTTGAAGCGATAATAGTGTCAACGACACCTACATGCTTTGCGCAATGCAACGCACCACCCACGCAAGACGCCACACATGCACGCACGCACGGCGCCACACATACACGCACCTTCACGCACGCACAGCCACGCAGCGCCCGTGCACACGCACGCACGCATCCTCCACCCGTACACGTCGCCCGCACGCACGCGTTTGATCTTGTTTGTGTCCCGCTTTCTGTTTTCTCTTTCTTTCCTGTTGTTACGTATCGCACGTCTATGCCATCCCACTGTACGTTCACGCCCGCAGCACGTTGATTCTTCATCAACGTGCACACGCCCGCAACGCACGCACGCACGCGCGTATTTCCACCCCGTTTCACACGCACGCACGCACCCTACAACCACCCCGCACGCAACCCTCACGCACAGCCACGCACTCTCGCACGCATTCCACATCTCTATACGCGCACTGCACGCATTGGAATATAACAACATCCTTTTTCGCTATTGACTTCGACTAACCCACTGTTTTAGCACCGCTCAATTTTGAAATATCTCTGTATTTTTACTAATATAGAAGCGTGTGCGCACCACACTACAAAGACTATCCCACACTACTTTCACACACACATCCACATCACACACACACTTCGACTATCACACATCGCGTTCACACTAACACAACACAGCACCCACACACATCACTACACACACACACGCGCTGAGCCACGACGCACGCACGCACGGCACGCCACACTCACACACACATACACACAGCACCCACACGCACGCACGCACCGTGCGCGCACTGCACCGCATCACGCACACACACACCATACACACACACACACACACACCCACACACACACACGCACACGACACTCCGGCAACGCACCGCACCACCCACACACGCACACACCCCACCCACACACGCACCCACGGCCCCGTGGCCCCCACGCACGCTACGCACGCACAGCACGCACCACGCGCACACACACACCACACGCACACACACACAGCCCGGCGCAGCGAGCGCCGCGCGAGGTGAGCGGCCCCGTCAGGCGGCACGCGATCCTCGCCGCGCGGGCGTTCCACACTAGCCACACTCATGAAGCCCCCTCCACGATTACGCAGTGATTCCGTTGTTATGAGTCTGACTACCTAGAGCCGATGATGCCGTGCATGTTTTACCGTGGGCCGGATAGGGATTGGCAGGTGCCTATCGCCCGGGAGGTGTTAGTCGCCATGCTTGCCTAGTGGTATTCACTGATCAGGATAGACGGTCACTTCGTTGCGCCCTGACGTCATCCGAGTCGCCATAGCGTTCGAGGGCCCGACGGGAGGTCGGCGCGATGAAGAGGCAGTAGTTTAATTGGAATGTGCCGGACTAGCTCCGTCATTCCTGCCCAGCCTTCCCTCCCTCAAATACTCTGCTTAATAATATATAATCTCTAAAGACTTCTCTTTTTCTCTCTCGTTCTCTCTCTTTCTGCTCTCGTTCTCTGCTCTTTTTCTCGCTCTCTTCTCTCTCTTCTCCGTCTCTTTCTCTCTTTTCGCTCTCTCTCTCCTCGTTCTCTCCTATCTCTCTCGTCCCTCTCTCCATCTGTCCCCAGCTCTCCATCCCCCCTCTCAATCCTGAAGTTAACCCTCCCGTTTCCTCCGACCCCTCGGCTCTAGTGTCTCTGCTCCTCTATCCTCTTCATCCCTTTCTCTTCTCCGCCTCTCCCCTCCTCACTCTCATCTCTCCCTATCTCTCTCATTCTCTCTCCTCTCCAGCGCTCTCTCTTTCTCCTCTCCGCGCTTCGTCGCTCCATGGCTCTCCTGCGGTCTCTCCTCGTCTCCTCTCTCATCATTCCTCTCTCTCGTCTCTCCCGGCGCGCTCTCTTCTCCTTCTCCTCCTCCCTCTCTGCCTCTCTTCTCTGCTCTCACTGCTCTCTCATTCCTCTTCGTCTCTCCGCGCTGCGCTCTCCTCTCTCTCCTCTGCTCTCTCTCTCTCTCCCTCTCTCTCTCTCGCGCGCGCTCTCTCTTTCTCTCTCTCTCTCGCTCCCTCTTTCTCTCTCCTCTGCCTTCTCTCTCTCTCTCTCTCTCTCTCTCGCTCCATACTCTCTCTCCTCTCGCCGCGCGCTCTCTCTTCTCTCTCGTCTCTCGCTCGTCCTCTTTCTCTCTCCTCTCTCGTCTCCTCTCTCTCTTCTCTCTCTCTTCTCATCTCCTCTCTTCTCGCGCGCGCGCGTCTCTCTCTCTCTCGGTCTCTCTCCTCGTTCTCACGTCTCGCTGCGCTCTCTCTTTCCTCTCTCTCTTCGGCTTCTGCTTTCTCTCTCCTCT
>NW_014577310.1:48466-60350 GCF_000485595.1 Priapulus caudatus | reverse complement strand
TGTGTGTGTGTGTGTGTGTGTGTGTGTGTGTGTGTGTGTGTGTGTGTGTGTGTGTCTGTGTGTCTGGTGTGTGCGTGTCTGTCTGTCTGTCTCTCTCTCTCTCTCTCTCTCTCTCTCTCTCTCTCACCAGCAGCCCGTCGGTGACGAGCCCGTCACGTGTGAACAAAGGAGGGAACGCTCGGATTACGATGATGACTTCACCTTTTATTGTATCCGTCCGATGAGTCATAAATGTACATTACATATACAACAGTCCTCGTAGAAACGTGGAAAAATACGCGCACACAGTCAGTGTGTGCGTGTGTGTGTGTGTGTGTGTAGTACGCGAGTACTGTCTCAGCATCTCAGCCTCCGTAGATGTGCAGCAGCGGCGTATCTCGGCCACCGTAGCTATCTCCGCGACGGCTATTAAAAGATCTTACTTTGATAAGGTGGAAGAGAAGGGATGGGTGAGAGGGGGGAGGAGGGGGAGGACGGGTGCGATTGAAACGATCCGAAATTAGACACCTTCAGTTAGCATGTTTAAAAAGTTAGAATCGTAGAGGGGCACTCCTCAACAAGAGAACGCGTCAAATGCAGGCGCATTACATATCATATATATATGTATATAAATAAATAAATAAATAAATAAATATATATATATATATGTATGCATTCATTAGCAGCATTACCGTTGCCATACGTGATGACCGACGTGGCGATGATACAGTGGTGTAAAAAAGGCCGGGCATACATTTATAGATTGGCCTCGCCACGTCACGATGGCTCCCTGCCAGAGGGTTCTGCGCCTAGCATCGAAATATCATCCGTAATCGGATATAAACTCTATACACACACAAACCTGTTAGAAAAATCGTTCGTGTACGCACGCACCGCCGCCCGTACGCTACCACGACAGTACGTGAGTATAGTAGAGTCGATCGTGACGTGCCTATACACGACTGTGCGACTGACTGCGTATCTATACACGGGGAGGGAAGGTGAGGGTTGGGAAGCCATCATATACGTGTGACGGCTGTTCACCGCCACTGCACATGAACGTGGCAACAGCGTTCACGCTTGTTCTGCCACGGGGCTTGAGACAACTACGGACTGTTAAGGCAGCATACCGTTGGTCCACTAGCATATTATATATATACATACATACATACACGTACGTATATACACACAGGCATATATATATATATATAAGTATATATGTTAGAATTGATTGCCGTAACTGTATTTCGTTTTGTCGGCAGCGCGTATAGCAGTATATTACACACAAAAATGAGGTACAGTGTCAAACGACGATAAAAATTGCCCCGTTTGGTATGGTTAACAACTAAGACCGAACACACCGCGCGGTCCGTACAACAGGTTTGACACATAGTAAGGAAATAATTGTTCGGTGTGACACGTCTGCTGATGGACATCTGCTATGAAATTCATTTGTCCTTCCGATACAAGCTAGGCGAGGACAGAACAGTCACCAGCATCTGTCAGAAAGAGTACACTTCAAACCACGACATTTATTCGCCCTTGTCGTGCCTCAAAAGTAACAAGATTTGTACTCTTTTACTCCTGACGGTGCACGCGAACACCTTGTTTAAAAAAGTAACAAGATTGAACTCTTTTACTCGTGACGGTGCACACGAAGCCCTTGTCTCAAACGTAACAAGATTTTTTACGTTTTTTACACCTGACTGTGCACGCGAACGCCTTGGCTCAAAAGTAACAAGGATTTTACCCTTTTGCACCTGACGGTGCACGCGAAGGCCTTGTCTAAAAAGTAACAAGATGTTTACTCTTTTACACCCGACAATGCACGCAAACGCGATCTGACGAATTACATATTGCGTCTCTTAACTCTTTGCTACACCCAGCGTAGCTTCGAAGGTGTATAAAAACGAGAATTAAACGCAAGATGAACAGACGAACCACACAAAACAGACTATGATGGGAAGGGTGTCCCGCATGCGCGTGCATGGGGGGCACAGGTACGAAATGTTGGCCCCAAGAATTGGTGAACTGTCACCTGTAACCTCTTCACGATCTCAAGTGTGCAAAAAATGGCAGTGCCACGTCATGGGCATTACCTCGTCATCGGCATATATATATATATAACAACGGTATATTTATACAGGAGTATCACCAACACACTACAGCGTTATACAAGTTCAATATGTACACTATATCAATGTGACTCGACGTCGATTCCTACATAGCCATCATCGGCATCTCGTCATCGTAACACGGGAGTTGCTGCTCCACTGACTATATCATACACACGCACGCACACACGCACGCACACACGCACGCACACACGCACGCACGCACGCACGCACGCACGCACGCACGCGCGTACGCACACACGCACGTACGCACACACGCACGCACGTAGGCGCGCACGCATGCTTGAACGCACAAACGCACACACACACACACACACAGACATATACATAAGAGCCACACGTCAAGAGCTAAGGACACTTTGTGCAAGATTACAACACGGACTTAATTCTGAGCAACGCAATTGAAACGACAAGGTGGCGACGACAAATATGTCACCTGATTATATAATTGGCCGCAATCCTGCAGCGCAAATGTACAAATTACGACAGCGTCCTATCTCCCATGATCATAATTATAATGGGCAAGTTGACGTGATAACCATTTATGATAACCGATGGTAGGTAAACACAATAAAACCACCGCTGTCAAAATGGTTCAAATTCTCGATTATGTGCGCACGATATATTCACACATAATCTATGACCTCACCAAATTGGATGATGTGATGATCCAATGAAATCAAATCCATAATAAACTTGACGATAACATCAACTGTCCAAGATCGTCATGATCACGAAAGCTACAGGATCATCTGCGCAGAAAAAACCTTGTCCGCCAATAAAACACCCGATCATTTTACTCACAAACACGCGCAAAAAAACCTGTCATCGATCGATCCCGTATCGTATTAAGATATAAACGAATCGAATACAAAAATACAAGGGATCTCTCCTAGAATATATATATATATATATATGACTAGCACGATATAAATAATAGGTACTACGCACGTACATCCTCACTACACATAACAACACAGAAATCATCATAAACCACACCACCAAAGTACACGGCGACGGTCACGCGAACAGAGCAGAATTAAAGACGGGGAGATATCGATCAAGTCAAAAATCGATCCGATAGCGGTGAATAAAATCAGCCACAAGAAGGAATTAATTGGAATGTCAATCACAGTTTTTCTTACACGACAAGCGGACCACGGAATTGTCAACTATGAACGCACGCCGTACGTTTCGTGCATGCTCGTCAAATCTGTACAACAGAGCGCTGTTTTTAAATGCAATCGAATGTGATCTTTGCGCCTTTGTATACGTCAGCCAACCGTGACAACACGACTGGCGGTAGTTTAGCCCTCCCCTCCCCCCATGGCGTCCAAACGTCAAGCACCCAATTAGGCATACTCGCGTAACCTACTTTACTGAAAGCTCCATCACGAACGAAAACAAACAAAACCATCTAAACACAAAGCGTACACACGACTGTCGTGACAGCCACGGCTAAATTATCATAACATTACCGAATTAATCTACGAATTAAATTACACGTCTACCAAATTATTCATAATATACTAATTACGCTGTCCCACACACACATTTTTTTAAATAAATTAAGGTAAACTAACTCAGAGGCTATACTGGTTAGCCAATACGGGTCACTACGTAAACCATAGTGCCGGGGTAATACTACTTTGGCCCATTGCAGAATGAAATGCGAAATAAAGTACAAGGAGGGTCCATACAGTCACCTGCAACCAACATAGGGGTGGAAAACTGCTGACTAGCGTAACAACACCAGTTTCTTCTACATGTGGACATCTGACAGAGCTCTCTCGCTCTCGATGTTCCAGCATCCCCCATCAGCATCCGCGCGGCTACCTCCCGCTAGCTTTAGTTTCCTTTTGGCTTCTGCATCGGAACTCTCCGTCTCCCGTGTCGCCGCAAAATCCCACCGAACGATGCATCGAATGTTACGGCGCGAACATCACCGCAACCCGGGGTAGCGGCGCATGTACACGCGTGCCTGCGCAGCGAGGAAACCTCTTCTCTACTGCCGCAGTTGCGTCACAGTCAAATACGACACGAGAGGAATCCACACGAACTCCTTCCTCTTCTCTCTCTCTCTCTCCCTCTCTCTTTCACACACACACATCCTCACGAAAAGGCTTCTTTCCTTCTCCTGAGTAGATGCCGAACTCAGTTCTAGTTCTGATTGCGAAGAGGCGCGAACACCTACAGTAGCCGCATCGTTCTGACATCGCTCGTTTGAGAACCATTTCATTTTGAGAAAGACGTTTTTGACGAGGGCCCGATTTGAATTTGCCTTTTTTGAATTGCTTGTTCTCGAATTTGCATTATTTTGGAAATACTCGTTTCTGAATTTGCTTTCTTCAATAGCTCAAGGCACTACCGCATCCTCCCTCGGGCGCACAACTCGGGGGGACCTCCAATTTTTTTTAGTTAATGCAGAACGAGCTCACACACACACACACACACACACACACACACACACACACACACACACACACACACACACACACACACACACCTGCCATGCGAATCTCTTCGCGCGACTACTCGCAACGGACACACACACGGAGAAACGCCGGCGCTTCGGCAGGTCGCGGCTGACCAATGAAAAATCTTTTCTCATACGCTCGTCTCGATGCCGATCAGACGCGGTTGAGAGGGCGCCAGCTGCTGCGACGGAATGTAGTTGAGCGACTTCTCGTATTCGACGAGTTGGCCCATGAAGTTGAGGTTGGGCGAGATGATCGGTCGCTTGTTCTTGACAAACTTGTACGCGTCGATCATGCTTAGCTTCAGGTGCTGCATCACGTAGGCGATGGTGACAGTCGCCGAGCGCGACACTCCGGCGTGACAGTGCACGAGCACGTTGCACTGCCTCTGACGAGCTTCGTCTGTTGAAAAAAAGAAGAAGAAAAATGTCAACATCAGGTGACGTCCAACGTGACGTATGTTGAGAAAGAAAAAAGAAAACGGATGTCAACATCAGATGACGTTCAACGTGACGTATGTCGAGAAAGAAAAATAGAAAATTGTCAACATCAGATGATGTCCGACGTGACGTATGTCGAGAAAGAAGCAACAAAACAAATGTCAACATCAGATGACGTTCAATGTGTGTCGAAAAAGAGAAAAAAAACGCATGTCAACGTCAGACGCCGATCAATACGACGAGATTTGTTGGTTTGCACGCGACATTATTATATGTACTATATTGTCTATATACCATGTATTATATGTATTATATCATATATATATGTACTATAATATACTATGTATTACATGTATTATATTTATGTATTACATGTATTATATGTACTATAATATACTATGTATTACATGTATTATATGTACTATAATATACTATGTATTACATGTATTATATGTACATACATTATGTACTGCGTGAGATAAACAAAACAGCACGAGTTTCGCCTTATCAGAGTGTAGTCATACAACAGTAGTCAATCTTAAACGGAATTTTCCATCTTTATTCGTTAAATAAGCATTTGCTTGTGCTACATGATAATTTGATGCAGATTCACAGTATATACAGCGAGAATTAACACGAAGCTCGAAATCACGTTAGACTCAAGATGGCCGCATATGTTTTATGACACGTTGTTTTATAGAGGCGCTTCGTGACACATCTCCCATAACAAGAGTACATGTACATGTTTTATGAACGAACCGCGCCAATAACATATGCTTTCCTGCAGTACCTATATCATATTATCAAAAACGGGATCACCAAAATCTACAAATATTGGCATTCTTAGGCTGTAGATGTCGTGTCGATTGTTTTACATAATAATTAGTTTAATTTTATAGTTAATAGAGGCGAACGTCAGTTGATAAGATAGGCAGTTAATTGGGTAAGGTAGGTTGGAGGTTGGTTGACAGGTTGATTGTGAATGAATGTTCATTCATCTTTCGGTGCTACGTAAAGACAGCGGAATATAAAGAGGTTCATAGGTTCACCCTATAGGTTCCCCATCCTCGTGAACGCACCGAGCAAATGCATTCCCACCAGGTAACCCCTGTACTGCAGGAGGTGCCATTACCATAGAAATATACAGCGACACCTAGTATATTAGAGACACCTAGTCCACCTAGTATCGTATTTCTATCGTCATTACCAATAGAAATATATAGAGACACCTATAGTATATTATTTCTACGGTGATCACCCGCGATGTCCTGTGTTTGCTACGCGTGCGGTGCGCGCCGTGGTGAGTATTTGTAAGGATGAACGCGGCCGCCTGCTGGCATACTTGTTGCATGAGATCATACACGAACATGCATTTTGACAAAGGACAAAAGATAATTAGTGCGAATCGTCGTACTGCACGCGAGCCTTCTATATGAATAGCAGAAGCATTAGCAGCAGAAGCAGCAGCAACAGCAGCAGCAGCAGCATCATCATCATCATCAGCAGCAGTAGCATTATCATCATCATCATCATCATCAGCAGCAGCAGCAGTAGCATCATCATCATCATCCTCATCATCATCATCATCAGCAGCAGCAGCAACAGCAGCAGCAGCATGCTCTCTATCACGTGTGACGTGCATGAGCTCAAAACGCGATGGATTTTTTTCCTAAAGCATCTACTGGCCGTCTGTTATATGCAATGCACACCGACTATATAGGCAATTGTCGTCACTTTCGAGCACAATTCGCAACATTTCGCCACGATGTAGTTCTTTGTCGTTTGACAAAGCCAATGACTTCACGCAATATCTAAACATTTACAATACGTAGTATTTACAAGATCGCGCACAAAGGTAACACTAACAACACCAGGTCAAAGTCATTATCACGTTTCTCTCTCTTCAGTTTACGCAAAGATTTTTAACGACAAAAATCGTAAAACATTTAAAAATTTCAAATTGGACATCACGAGGACATAAAAAACAGCCGGCGAATCTCCTTCGATAAAACTTTTTATCGAAGCGTTTTATAACATCGCATCCTTTTATGAAGCAGAATATCGCGTCAATTATCCAGGTGACTATCCCCCCCCTAGCCACAAAACCAACTACCCACCCAACCAACCACCCAACCACACACCCACCCATCGCACTCCTGCTTCTCTAATCCCGCGCGCACAAGCCCGGAAGTCAACGATAAAATGCATCACTCTCATCGCACGCTGAGGCTTGTAGCGTGCGAGATCAAAACGCCTCACGCTCGTAGCAGTGAGTATACGCGCCGCCGGAGCGCCGCGTCGGCACAGACGTGCCGTAAAACGCTCGCTCGTAAACGTAATAGATGCCCGCAAGACGCGATCTAACTCAGACAACAGACGCCAAACCGCTTCCCTCCGTGCATGGCTGCTGCTGCTGCTGATGGTAGTAGCGGTAGCAGCAGTAGTAGTAGTAGCAGCAGCAGCAGCAGCAGCAGCAGCAGCAGCAGCAGTAACATCAGTAGCAGCAGCGACAGTATCAGCAACGGCGGGAGCAGCAGCAGCAGCAGCAGCAGCGGCATCAGCATCAGCAGCACCAGCAGCAGCCGCGGCGCTAGCTCTCAGCTTCTAATTTCGCTAAGTGCTCTAAGAGCGATCTGCGCAAACTTTACTACGCAGTTTGCCGATCATCGGTCGCCGCCACGACGCTTGAAGATCGTCATTTCTGAGCGGCCCGACGAGAAATACGAGCGTCTGTATAGCGTAAAACGACAGCCAGTCATAACTGCCATCATGGCTTATACTACTAGCGCCTGAATTACCGCCGGATCCCGCTGATAGATTACTACCAGTATACACCTCGAGCCGCCGCACGAGTGCTCCCGGTCACCGGTCTGATCGCCTGATTAAGGTACTGGCAGGCGGTGATCGATCGAGATTTGTGGCAGCACCGATCGTCGGCACGCTGGCTTTTCATGGCGAAGAGAAATCCGCTCAATGTCGCGCTATATCGATGTGTGAGGCGTGACTGGCAGGTTTGTGAGAGCCGACCTGCTGCTTTCATCCCCAGCTGTGATACAACCTCTGCCGAATAATCACTATATAACTCACGAATATAATTGCATATAATTATAGCGCATATTATATATATATATATATTCAAAAAGGAGCTTTTTTTTAAACATAATAGAGATTTCTATTATGTACTTTTAATATATATATATTATATATTATATATATCATATATATATATATATATATGTATCTATATATATATATATATATATCAAGAGTCCATAATAGAAAATCTATTAAGGACCATTGATATGTATACTATATGTGTTATATTTATATGTAATTATATTTGTGGTTATATATAGTGATTATTCGTATATATAGGTACATATAGTTTATGTGAATGATACAGGGGCCCGTTGTCAGAAACAAAATTGATCTTAACATTAGTCTTAACATTAACTTTTTCTCTTAGACCGTTGACAGAAATGCTGCGAAGTTACGAGAATGAAAAATCGTAGCAGATTTCCTCATAACAATACGAAACAAAGTGATGTCGACGGTCTAGGAGAAATTGTTAATGTTAAGACTAATGTTAAGACTAATTTTGTTTCTGACAACGGGTCCCTGGGCAATACGTGCGCAATATAACTACCCATTACGATCACACAACGACAAGCTATAATTAAATCATATAGTTTAGTTTATTTAGTCAATTCTAACGAATTTAGTCATTCTAACGAATTTAGTCATTCTAACGAATTAGCCCCGTAGTGCCGAATAGATAGTAGATCTCACCAGGAAACTATTTACGGCTAGGAAAGTGATGCGAAGCTACAATTACTACTGTGTTCACTGTGAACGCGCATACTGCGTGCGCGTGCATGCATGAATTCATAAGGATGAGAAAGCTATGACGACTATACACACACCGTCCTGGAAACACACGTGAACGAGCGGTAGACGCGAACTGCTTATAAGTTATAACACAACGGATATAGGTAAAAACCAGGAACGTGCATGGAACTGGGAAGATGTGCCAACGAAAATGCGAAGTATGCAGTGAGCTAGGGTGGCGCAAAACCGCACGCAGCACGATGCAACATACCACATAGCCGAGCTACCACGCCGGTACATATACACACATAACCACAGCGACAAGATTTACCTTGCTATCCTACAAGCACGTGATCATCACCTCCCCCCCCAACAAATTCTCTACGTTTCTACGTTTCGTTATTTTTAGCGCGTGATCATAACCCTTTCCCCCCTTAGTTCTCTAGGGTTATTCTTGCTTTACATCTCACGTTATTTTAAACAAATGTTAGTGTAAACGTGTCCAGGTTATAGCCTGATCGCAATATGGGAACATAGAGCTAACTGGATGTATTCATACAGCGTTTGCAACACCCTCAAATGCAGTTCTTTCCCCAAAACTGCCAATATTGGATGAGCGCTTTATGACATATAACCTAAATGTACTAATATCACCTACGGTGTGCTACAGCTACAGTGGCCAGGTCGAGTGTAGTGTAGTGACCCGAGAAGAAGAAAAAGAAGAAGAAGAAGAAGAAGAAGAAGAAGAAGAAGAAGAAAAAGAAGAAGAACGCCATAAAATACCGTTCTTTCCTAAAAACCGCCAATATAAGATGAGCGCTTTGTGACATTGCAAGCGCTTCAAATGCGTTTTATTCTTTTAAGCAAACAGCCTGTCCCGTTCACCTCCCGTCTCTCATATCACGATCAATAAACACACGCGTACGGCGTATACGGGTGCTAACGATATCATATATCATCATTGCTTCCACGAATGTTGACTTGACGTCACAATCGCTGCAGCGTGTGAAAGCCACAATTAAAAAAAATATTTGTTTGCCCTCACCCGACCCAGACTGAAAAGTTTGGGTAGGTAGGTAGACCTTTTTTTTGAAGGGGTCTTTTTACACATTCAGCATGGTGTCTACATGCTCGGGTGTCCTTGTGTGGACATACCCTTTATGTTGAACGTTTTGCTTGGTACATATAATGTATTGCCTACAGATTTATATAATGTACACTGATACAATTTGTAAAATAAAAATCAATAAAATTGTTTGAGTAGGCCCCTTTTTGGCGGGTCGGTCGGGTGAGGGCAAACAAACAATATTTTTATTATGGCGTCATCGACAGACAATATTGGCAAATTAAAACAACGATAATTTTTCATATCGCTTCAGTTCAGCGCGTGGTGTCCCGTGTTAGGTGTAAGCATAACATGTTCACAGAATTATGAAAGGCTTTAGCATTTAGCAGATTAGTGGTCATAATAAGCTGAGGAACGTATAAACTTGCTTCTTTATTGGTGGCAAATTTTGACGAGAAAAATCGGTTAAAAATGCGGGAATCGGGTGTCTCACTTTTGTGTTATTATCTACTCTTGATATATATATATATATATATATATATAATATATCAAATATATACGACTTCATGCTGTATATTGAGTGCAATGCAATAAACAAACGCAATGTGGCAACATCATTGTATATATAGCACTAATACGTATTAACACCATATATATACATCATGTAGATATATATATATATATATATATATATATATATAACAAAAAGAAAAATGTGCACTTGCGTTTTATAGCATAACAGTATACCATCGCGAAAATTGCTATAAAAATGTGCATAAATTGATAGGTGATTGGATAGAGAATTACTACTAACCCATCCCCCCCCCATCATGATTACTACAGTATACTGATCGTGTGTGTCATCCTTCCGTACAATCACACCCCGATCCTGTTTCACTCACGCCCGCGCATTCTCTCGCGCGCGTCCTTCCCTGACCATGACGCAATAAATTTTGATCAAGCTGCAGAGAGCGTGTTCATTAACGCTGTCTTCCCCCTTCTAATTGCGACGCCACGGGAGACACGCTCCAACAGCTTCGGCACCACGACGTAACACACCGAGTCCCCGCTTCCATTCATTTTCAGCTAATAACAGTATTTCACCAACGGATATGACATGATCAGCATGCTTAACTGCCTAAGGGAGCGCGACCAGGACGGGCGCATTTCACGGAGGGGTGGGCGGGTAGAGAAGATGGGGCGTACGTTTGCGCTACGTAATGAAATTTTCATATCGGATGCGAATCTCGGACGTTTAATTCTATTACCGCACTGCTAGTCGCACCCGGTCCGCTTTGTTGTACTTTGTCACTCTAATTCGTCCCCCCACCTCAGCATCCTGAAGGATCACACAAAAAACAGATGCCGTGCTCCGGTTATCAGTCCACTTCATCGCCCCTTGATGTCGCATCGCCGTACGTCGGGGCCCCCGGGCCACCAGAGCCCGAGTCATGGGATTTAGCAGCCTCATTAGCCTGTTAACGTGTCAGCAACCACGTCGATAATGTGTTTTAATCACTCGCGACAAAAGACGAAATTTCAGCGGCTGGATTTCAGCGGCAGGATTTCGGCAGGACCCGATTCGCGCTAAACCTCGCTCGGGCGTCTATAGTTTCTTATCGCCGCCGCTAGGGGGTTTGGCGGCGCTCACTTCGCGTCAAGTTTCTAGTTTCTTGTCGTCGCCGCTAGGGGTTTTGGTGGCGCTTACGTCACTCGACGGACGAGAGTGGACAGCAAACAGGGATCGGCGAAAGCTGTTACAGTTTACGATGCAGTACTTAATTGCTCGGGACATAGATTTGTGGGATGCTAAGTTGCTGTCCCCACACCCCACCGCACCCACAATATTGCTACTCCATCAGACACTATCCCCACCCCCACAGTATCCCTACCCCATCAGATCAGGCGTGTATAATATAGAGTCTATATTATACACTCATGATCAGAGACCACTCCCCC
>NW_014577310.1:46900-48382 GCF_000485595.1 Priapulus caudatus | reverse complement strand
CCCCCACTCCTTACCTACCCCATCTAACACCATCTACCCCCACCTCATCCCTACCCCATCTAACACCATCTACCCCCACCCAACCCCTACCCCACCTCATCCCTACCGCACCAGGCACCACCATCTCTGAACATTTTCAACGTAATCGTCTTTTTCTCACTCAGGCTATCAGAGCTTCACGTTTTTGCGCGCGCTGCTTTCAGATACAATTCATTTGCGTCTCTATGGGGTTTACGACCCCTCCCTCGTTGGCGCTAATAAGTCAAGACAAGCTATTTGTTGGTTACGAGAGACCCCTTGCAGGGCTGCTCGCATGAGGCATCCCCCTCCCCCCTCTCCCAGCATCCCATCCCTCTCATCAGATGTCTTAAACAAAGGCCTAATTTTAGCAGTGACCAATCGCGGCGACTGCTCATCCGCAGACTGTCCCCAACGCCGTTGCTCTCCGTTGATACACCTCGCGTTACTGAACGTCCGGGGACCGTCTACGGCGCGGCAGGCGGGTTTGAACCATAAATGGTTGGGCGCAACAGGGACTGTGATATACGAAGAGAGTGTGAATCAGAGAGAACCCCGAGCGCGACCTCCCCGCGCGTGCGAGGCAAAGGAATGTCGAGGATGCCATCCACAGACGTTGTAAAAGTGGACATCGACTGCGGGAGAGGCTAGGGGAAGCTGTGTGTGATACAGCAGGTCTGATAGAGCAGGACAGTGGGCGAGCGCGAGACAGAGGGCACATATAGAAAGAAGGGTGATGCAGAACGCAAGCGACAAGATAGATGCGATAACATGTCGGTAACGTCCTCATGTTGCTTTGTGGGGGTGCTGGCTACGTTATCGTACAAAGAAAGAGGGAGGAAGAGAGCTATATATATATAGCGCTAATATTGTAATATTTTAAAAACCATATATTTATATATATATATATATGGTTTTTTTAAATATGACAATAAGCGCTTAGGAGCCTGTATATATTTCATGCTACTCACATTTCTTAAAATGCAATAAAATGTACACTGCTATTTCCACTAAAGTGTAGTATATTAAAAATAGTCTCAATTTGCAAGTTAAAGATTCATTGGAATGGTTATACATGCATTCGTAATATTCGATTTCGATATTCGATATTAAGTAACAAGATTGGAAACGATGTCATCGATAACATTGACCGCTGCGATTAATCACATCATCGCGGCTATTTCAATAATCAATAGATTGAATCGAAGTAAAGTATTACTGCAATCGATTACACGCAACGTAACGATCCTATAACCGCAATCTAATATTACGGAGAATTAATTTCTCGTCGTAAGCGATCGCGCTTTTAACTACTGCATTAAACACGTGCTACGCTCTCGAAACCCCAAAAATAAATCACGGGCGCGTATGCACAGGGGGCTGGGGGAGAGAGAGAGAGAGAGAGAGAGAGAGAGAGAGAGAGAGAGAGAGAGAGAGAGAGAGAGAGAGAGAGAGAGAGAGAGA
>NW_014577310.1:44866-46594 GCF_000485595.1 Priapulus caudatus | reverse complement strand
ATAGATAGATAGATAGATAGATAGATAGATAGATAGATAGATAGATAGATAGATAGATAGATAGATAGATAGATAGATAGATAGATATATAGATAGTTATATAGAATCTTAGATAGATAGATAGATAGATAGATAGATAGATAGATAGATAGATAGATAGATAGATAGATAGATAGATAGATAGATAGATAGATAGATATAGATAGAGAAAGAGAGGGGGGGCACGAGAGAGAGAGAGAGAGAGAGAAAGAGAGAGAGAGAGTGAGAGAGAGATGGAGAGCTATATATATATATATATAGCCCTGCTCAGGCTGGGTGGGGGTGGGGGCGTAGGGGAGGCCCGTGGTACGGTGGACCCTGGGTGACTACCGCGCTCGCCCCACAATGAGATCTCAGGCAGCATCTGTCATTGCCAGCACCACAGCTGCGCTAAGGCGGTGAGTCAGTGTGACCTTTGACCCGCAGCCGCCGATGAAAAATGATTGGAATGGGAGAACAGACCGCACGCAGGCGCAGCCGCTACGACAAACACACACACACTCGCACACGCACACACACACACACACACACATACGCGCGCGTGTACGGTTTCAATGAGTCAACCTCTCAGCGGGACAGCGAAGGATCACAGACGGCAGAGGGTATCCCCCTCACTCTCGCGCTCTCTCTCTCTCGCTGTGTGTGTCTCTCTCTCTGTGTCTCCCCCTCCTCCCCTCTCTCTTTCTTCCCCTCCTCCTTCTCCTTCCCTCACTCACTCTCTACCCCTCTCTCCCCACCTCCCCCTCTCTCTCTCCCTCCCTCTCACAGACACTCTCTCAAGTCACACACAGTAATTTGATGATCCACACCACTCGAGAATAAGAGCGTAGATAGCATCTGTGTGTGATGCGCGCAGATTTCTGGGTCTCTGCTCGTCTTCCCCTCCCGCTCTCCCCGGGGGGGCAGAGAAAACCGCAAACGATAAAAGCCGGTCGGTCAACGAAAACACGAACTGATGGCGTTCTAAATGCAGACCCCGGCTCGTGGCACGGACAAATACGTCATACATCAAATACAGGCTCCGTATCGTCGCATAGATAGATATATCAGGGTAAAACGTCATTTATAGTGACATTTTTCTTCATTTTTTACAAATCAGACCAAATGCAATAGAACCACGTATATAGACCCGAAGAATAGAGTAATAGCGGCACGAACTACTGCAATACGAAGAAGCCTATATAAACAAATAAAATTATAAAATAACCATGACATGTGATACGAGTAATCATGTATAAAAACTGGATAAAATAATCATGTGATACGAGGAATCGCATACAAGTAACTATGTGATATGAGAAAACTAATTTAGTTCACGCATACAGTAACGATGTAATACGAAGAAACTCATATAACAAACGGATAAAGTAACAGTGAATGCGAAGGATTACACGCTTGTATTGTCTATAGGTTTCACTCATCATCGCGTGCTGACTACTACATGCCATGCCCGGCAATGTATGATGACTATACCGAAAAAACACGCATTCAAATATTCTCTGGCTTAGTGTCTACACTTGTCACGAAACAACAGTCACGTCTGCTAACAGCGTTCTCTTGCCCCCGTCAGCACCCACACACACGCACGCACGCACGCGCACGCGCACGCACACGCACACGCACACACACAGACAAACACGCGCGCGCAGACACGCACGCACGCACGCACGCACGCACGCACGCACGCAC
>NW_014577310.1:43346-44788 GCF_000485595.1 Priapulus caudatus | reverse complement strand
ACACACACACACACGCGCGCGCGCCCCGAGGCGGGAGAACCCCCATGACACATTTTTAGCAACAATGCGAAGTTGATAGAATTCGCGCCGCCGCTAAACAATCTAGCCATCATCCCCCGAAGCCATCACTTGATGATGAAAACACATGCATATGTATATAGGCGCGATAGACTGGCTCGGTCGGTCAATAAGGTGCATGCGATGAGGTAGAAAAGAGTAACCTTCGATCACAATACCAGCTTAATTAACCAGCGATGAGTCAACCGCATTCGACCGATGTTGATGTTCAATACAATTAAAAGAAAGCTGGCTGATTTCCAACACGATTAAAAGAAATCTGAAGGCAACGAGAATCTACTGGATTTCGCCATACCCAGCACGAAACAACCGTTGGGAATTCGCCAGAGCGACAGAAAAAACTGCGATTTTCATTTACAATAGCGCAGTTAGATTTAAATATTTGTCATTATTCACCGCTGATATATTGTAGATACACAAGAGCAGATATTGTGTTCTAGATCTGCGTCTATGATGTTTTAGTGCACGTAAAACCAGGACGGCTATCTTAGGAGTTTCGCTTTGGAATACTGTACGTAGAATTCCGCGTTCGTAACTCAAATATCATTAAAGTAATGCGAAATGTTTAGATTCTTATCTGAATTTTTTTTTGCGCTAAGCGTTTGATCTAGACCATTAGAACCAAAACATCTAAATCTCAACTAAAGATGCGACCCCATTTCTCAAACATATTATTCCCCCGCATAGAAGCTGTAGTTAGTAAATAATTTTACGTGATTAAACTTTTTG
This sequence comes from Priapulus caudatus, assembly GCF_000485595.1. Classification (NCBI taxonomy): domain Eukaryota; kingdom Metazoa; phylum Priapulida; class Priapulimorpha; order Priapulimorphida; family Priapulidae; genus Priapulus; species Priapulus caudatus. The sequence goes on along the minus strand of NW_014577310.1, from coordinate 43,981 downwards.
TCGAATACATTACTCATCACTATTATATGGTATTTGCCACGAATTTCAGACCGAAAAACAAGTTCTTGTTGTAAGCGTCATGTACACAAAAAGACACACGCACGCTCGCGCTCACGCACGCACTCACACGCACGCACGCACTCACACGCACGCACGCATGCGCGCACGTAAGCACGCACGCAAGCACACGCACGCACACACACACACATACACGCACGCACGCACCAGTAACCGTAGCCCTGAAACATAAGCCACAACTGTAAGGAGGTGCATGAACCATCTAGAGAGAGTAGTAAAATCCTACAATAATTGGGAGCAATGCATGATCCCCTAAAGAAACAGATGTCAATAGCAGCGGACAGCTGCGAGGAATTTCCCGCGCATGCAAACGCCTCCAGGAATCCCCCAGCAGTAATAAACACCCCAAAGTATACACTTGTGAAGACGAGGCCGAATAATAGAACATAAGCCCTAAGCATATAGCTCCTGCAAGAGAGAGAGAGAGAGAGAGAGAGAGAGTGTGTGTGTAAGAGAGAGAAAGAGAGTGTGTGTGTGTGAGAGAGAGAAAGAGAGAGAGAGACAGAGAGATAAAGAGAGAGAGAGAGAGAGAGAGAGAGAGAGAGAGAGAGAGAGAG
>NW_014577310.1:36800-38793 GCF_000485595.1 Priapulus caudatus | reverse complement strand
CACTGAGGTGCCCCACCTCCTCCTCCTCCCTCAGCTGCTGCTGCTGCTGCTGCTACTGCTGTTGCTGCTGTTGCTGCTGCCGCTGCTGCTGCTGCTGCTATTGCTACTACTACTACTACTACTGCTGCGGCAATGAAGATAAGTGTCACTGAGGTGCACCACCTCCTCCTCCCTCAGCTGCTGCTGCTGCTGCTGCTACTGTTGCTGGTGCTGCTGCTGCTGCTGCTGCTATTGCTACTACTACTACTACTGCTGCGGCAATGAAGATAAGTGTCACTGAGGTGCACCACCTCCTCCTCCCTCAGCTGCTGCTACTGCTGCTGCTGCTGCTGTTGCTACTGCTGTTGCTACTGTTGCTACTGCTGCTGCTGCTGCTGCTGCTGCTGCTATTGCTACTACTACTACTACTACTGCTGCGGCAAAGAAGATAAGTGTCACTGAGGTGCACCACCACCTCCTCCTCCCTCAGCTGCTGCTGCTGCTGCAGCTGCTGCTGCTGCTGCTGCTACTGCTGTTGCTACTGTTGCTACTGCTGCTGCTGCTGCTGCTGCTGCTATTGCTACTACTACTACAATTACTGCTGCGGCAATGAAGATAAGTGTCACTGAGGTGCACCACCTCCTCCTCCTCCCTCAGCTGCTGCTGCTGCTGCTGCTACTGCTGTTGCTACTGTTGCTGCTGCTGCTGCTGCTGCTGCTGCTGCTGCTGCTGCTATTGCTACTACTACTACTACTACTGCTGCGGCAAAGAAGATAAGTGTCACTGAGGTGCACCACCTCCTTCTCCCTCAGCTGCTGCAGCTGCTGCTGCTGTTGTTACCGCTGTTGCTGTTGCTGCTGCTGCTGCTGCTGTTATTGCTACTGTTACTTCGGCTGCTGCTGCTGCTGCTGCTGCTATACAGACGGGGTAAGACTGCGCTGTCCGCCTTGCTGCTGCGCTGTCCGCCCGCCGACCAGCCAGCCCTCTAATGCAGCAGCTCCTGTGCCACGCCAGATAAGCGCGCGGCTAAAATTATATCGTGTAGCGAGTCCGTGTTTATTTACGCTGGCCGCCGAGCCACAATGTCTTATAGACGCCCCGTCTTTGTGACATCATTGCCGAAATATGCGCAAGCTTATGAGTCAGGAAAAACCCGAACCACGGCGTGCGTGCGTGCGTGCGTGCGTGCGTGCGTGCATACGTGCTGGTATGCTTCCGTGCGTGCGTGCATACGTGCTGGTATGCTTCCGTGCGTGGACACGGGAGTGTGTGTAGTCGTGCATCTAGAGTATATGTAAAACACAAATCTACCATTGACGTATTCATGCATCCGCAGAATATACATCATAATTAGGAATGAATCATAATAGATTATGGAAAAATAAATTATTATTCACTCCTGATCATATCAAAAGCGTATTAAGAATGTCTTTCTTAATACCGTCATTCTTTCTTAATACGCTCTTGATCATATTCCGTATTCTTTATATATCCGTATTCATGTATCCGCAGTGCACGTAGAGAATAGTGACGCTTTCACTCGTGCATCTTTTCCGAATCCGAATTCAAAATGAATCACACACATCCAAATTGGAATTATTCCGCGCTCCTATACGTAAAACGCACAGAGACGTACGTGAAAATGAAACATCGGTTTAAACCGCGGTTCGAAACTTTAAGACAAAAACGTCGTGCGTTAGTTCGAGAAATCCAGAAAACCGGTCTCATGTCGTTTCAGCCGCGGGGGCCACACAAACTCCGTGTTTACGGAGTTCGACCTTGAACGTAAGATGAGCTAGGCTATACTCTAATCCTACACATCCAGGGTTGGATGCACTGCTCGTATCGTATGGAACCATCATCGCATACATCTAACCAGGAGCGAAAAAGAATATTATCTATCTAGTATATTATATAATCTATTATTATTCACTCCTGGTCTAACCAGGGGGGGGGGGTTAACATTGACAAATTGTCAGTGGTGTACGCAGTACCATTGTATATTGTACGTTGT
>NW_014577310.1:33576-35618 GCF_000485595.1 Priapulus caudatus | reverse complement strand
ACACACACACACACACACACACACACACACACACAACTGCACGTACGCACGCACGCACGCACGCACACACACAACTGCACGCACGTAAGCACGCATGCACGCACGCACGTACGAACGCCCATTGGCACACACGCTCTTGCACAGTATCTAACTTACTGGTACGTACACACAATGAATACACAGGATACCTCCCTTATAGGCTCCCTAGCACGACAGCCGTACGGTACCCCCTGGACGGATCACGTATATACCTCCTCAGGCATCTTCCTGATTCTTGACACGATAACCCATTCCTTCTTGTTCTTCACTACACAGACAATTTGACAGCTTCACCGATAGTCTCAAGATGAGTGCAAGATGCTTTAGCTATTGGCTAGTGTGGAGTTTTAAATATTAATGACGACACAATTACCCGACTAATCTCACAATCACGTTCGAAAACTATACTTACAAGGCGACATACATGTAATTTGTAAACTGAGAATACGCACGAAACTTTCCACACAAACCAACGCTATCGCCACAGTAAAATAAAACTCGCCAAACCACACAAATACTTCTACATTATCATCATTTGATATTGAATCGGCATCATAAATAATATTTAGGTAATATAGATAATTATATAGAAGGTAATCTTTTCCTAGAACTGTGATTCCCCCCATACTCAAATAACACTGAAACAGGCATCGCAGCCTTATGTACAATTTCGCGCGCCCGGTAACTCTCGGGGGAGCGATAAATGCAAATACATGTCGCAAATTTGAACTACATGTAGACATAATACGAGTAAGCCATAAAACCTCGGCGGAATATGAATTAGAAAAACAAGAAAAAGCGAACAAAATTTAATTATATTCGCGTCGTAAATTATACACATTCTTATCGAATTACGTGTATTGTTGTTGTAGAAATATAGCGTGATGGATGTGTTTATTATCTCGTCTGATCCAAATCTGCGGCCCCTGATGAATGGCGTACTGAGTGAGAACCAGCCTTCATTCAGCAAAATCCAATGTTCAAGATTTTACAAAGCAAGAATTATATATATATATGCACGCGCAGGCAGGTGGGCAGGCAGGCACGCACGCACGCATGTACGCACACACGTACACGCGCACACACATTATGTAGACATAAATATAGTAACGAAGATAGTATTATAAACATTAACGTGTAGTGCAATAATAATACGCATTAGATAGTAGATAGTAGTCAAGACACCGGACATGTGTTCGAGTCCATCACGCCATGCGGCGGGTAAAATTAGAGATTACGTCATAAACTGCGGCCAGCCAACCACGTGCCTGGAACGAAGCGCACCTGAATGACGGCTTTACACAATGCTGGAAGCACGCGCACTATAAACGGCGACGAATGACTCATCCGCACATATGCCTAGCAACGGCCACATAAACCCCCTAATTAATAAGAGACTATCCTGTCATAATTAATATAATTACTGCTTATTAAAAATGTGACATTAATCATTTCCGGTGACATCATCGCCGATGACCCAAATTCGGCTGCTCGTCTTTAGTACCGTCTCTCGCCGCTGCAACGTATGTGGCAGCACGCTCGCGCGTGTACGGGTCACGCACCTCCCGCTAGCACTCCACTACACCTGCAGAGAAACCACCAGCTGTCCCTCTAGAACTTACACAGGCCATCAATCGGTGTCAGGGACGCGCTTTTCTGTTTCAGTACGTTGTCAGATCGTTGTTCTGCTGCTGCAAACACTGCGCATGGGTTCGATTCCCCCCGCTTTTCAGTCAGATTCCGGATCCCCCACACGCACGCGAGCGCGCTTTCATTCGGTTACAACAAGCGTACGATCGCATGGGAGCGTTTAGCAAAACTGTTGCAACGCGTTAAACAAAAAAACAACACGCACACGACGCGGTAAGACGGGAGATCTTTCTGTACGCGATGCGGATAGGCGTGAGGGTGTGTGTGTGTGTGTGTGTGTGTGTGTGTGTGTGTGTGTGTGTGTGTGTGTGTGTGTGTGTGTGTGTGTGTGTGTGTGTGTGTGGTGTGTGTGT
>NW_014577310.1:26802-28568 GCF_000485595.1 Priapulus caudatus | reverse complement strand
CAACAACAACAACAACAACAACAACAACAACTCACGACCCCCGTGGTGGCAGACCAAAGAAAAAGAGAAGTGCTCTCGCGGTAACAACACCTGCCACGACGCCGCCGCAGCAGCAGCAGCAGCAGCAGCAGCAGCAGTAGTAGTAGTAGTAGTAGCAGCAGCAGTAGCAGTAGTAGTAGTAGCAACGGCAGCAGTAGTAGTAGCAGTAGCAGTATAGCAGTAGTAGGAGCAGCAGCAACGGCAGCAGTAGTAGTAGCAGCAGCAGCAGGAGGAGCAGGAGCAGCAACGGCAGCAGCAGCAGCAGCAGCAGCAGCAAGAGCAGCAACGGCAGTAGCAGCAGCAGCAGTAGTAGTAGTAACAGCAGCGGCAGCAGCAGCAGCCGCAGCAGCCGCAGCAGCAGCAGCCGCTTCACGTTGAACCCAGCCTCTGACTAAACACAAACACACACACAGCAGACGCAGCCACATCGACTGCGGATGTCTTCCCGCCGCTGCGCACCGCACTTCCCGCACTCCGGGGGAACGCCCCTGCTTTCAATTAAACCCGCTATGCAATGACGTAACTCCGCTGCGCAGCCAATCGGGTTCGCGCGTTCGAAAGCCGCACTCGGTAAACACCGCAGCGCGGCGCTGCAGGTGACGCAGGATAACAACGGTGGGTGGTAACGACCCCCCGACCACCCGGAGTGAGTGACGCACGCACAGCCAACGCGTTGCCAGATCATATCACGACAGGTGTTATTGCAACGCCCGGACAAATCCCACCGGTGGTAACCTCCGGTGGTATTGTACGGCGCGCGAATATATTTCCGTTTTTCGCGTGGTTTCAGGAATCCGTAGACGATATTGGTGTGACTCGAAAGGTTTCCTAATCGCAGCGTGGACTTAATTAGAGACTTAATACACAGGTGCGCGGGAAACTCATGCAGTCATCTCCATTATCTCTATTATTCACTCCTGGTAACATGTAACGTGTTGCGTTTCTCTTGGGGTAACTATACTGGGAACTATCATGGAGGAACTGGACTCGAAACTTAATCACAAAAATCAATCGGTAATATTTAAAATTTCTCGCCATTTTTTTTACACGATTTTGGTAATTAGCGTTTTTAATATAAATAAAAATATATTACCAATCCGCCAATCATTTTTGCGATGTGGCGTTCTAAATACAATGCTTAACAACGAAGTGTAACAAATTCGATATTTAAAGAAAAACACCCGCAAGCTAGTGAACCTCGGGTACACCTAGCAACGATATCCAATGAAACGCAATTATCTATCCCCGGCAATTATATAAATACACGCAGTTACAGAGTAACAGGTGTAGGGGGGTTTACTGTCGACAACCCAACGTAATACAACATAACAACATACATAACAACACACAACATAAAACAACATAACGAACGTAATACCCAGTTAATAATAATATTATTAATTATAAGGAATAATAAGATTAATTTGGAATGATAAGTAGTGGCGCTTTTATTTCCCTCGCAATCTAAGTTTTTAGGTTGCATGATTACGTAACTGTGGGTTTGCAACATGCACTAAACATGCGATAGCACGAATATTCCACCGCGCGAAACGATAATTTTTCTTTCAGGTGCTAAAACATTAAACGAGAGAGATGCTGCTACATTATAGCGCATGCTACATAACATGATAACATAACATAACACTACATAACATGATAACATGATAAACACCATCCCGGTATCAAGCTCAATGTGTCAAACACGTATGCTGACAACTAGCCAACCC
>NW_014577310.1:24038-26311 GCF_000485595.1 Priapulus caudatus | reverse complement strand
CTCTCTCTCTCTCTCTCTCTCTCTCTCTCTCTCTCTCTCTCTCTCTCTCTCTCGCTGACGCCTCCCTCCCATTACGGAGCTGAAGTAAGGTGATATACATGCAGTGACCGCATGCAAACCCCAATGAGTCACTGACTCAGTTAATTTAATTACGATAATTTGAAACGCGGCTTTCTAGAGAAATTCGCGTATATATACAGTATGGCCATGTATCCGTGAGATGACGCAGGATGCAGATCATAGGTGCTAGAGTTTGCATATACCGGCGCGTGGTGGATTTCAGAAGGGGTTATGAACGTTAATGAGGGTATTCTAGCCGATCGGTTCATAGAGCAACGTCCCTGAACACCCCCATCCACAACTCAAACATGAGTCACAGGGACGCACTACAACAACACCAGCGCAGCACGCTAACGTTATTTCAATAACATTCTCTAATTAAACGGATTCCTGGCTAATGATGAAGGATGCAATCGCCTGTCGTCTGTTTCGAGGCCGTTCTCTCAAAATTTAGAACCGCAGTCGTGAACCACAGAATCACAGTATTTACAACCACAAAGAAACCATTACTGTTAAGTTAATTATTAATAAAATACGTTTAGTAGTTATATAGTTAGAATATGCGCTTGAGTATAATATTAGTCGCTATACACATTGAACACAAGAACTATACAGAACCACGGGTAGCGAATCCGCGTATGTCCAGATCCGCATAGCAACGTTAATCAGAGAGGCTGCATCTCTGCATGCCCTCATCATCATCATACGACTTCATTGGCGAGGACTTCAGGAATCTCTCGATGCGATGCGAAAGGAAGATATTACAACAGACCCGGGCGGAAACATTTTCTCCTTATTGAATACGCGCGGGGGAAGGAGGTGGATTACGGAGGTGTGGCAGACTCCACCGCGAGCACACAGTATCATCACATCGTAAACGTGATATCACGTTTTCGCACCTCGTCGGTCACACCGTCGTTTGTAACGCCGAGGATCGTAAATTCGAACGCCGATTTTGATTTTCATCACAAATTTCGTTTTTCGCGCGAATTTTTCCGTACAGATAAACAACACGACCCATTTACAGTTCCGCCGTGAACGCAATTCGCGAACTTTTGTTTGTTTTCCCAAACAACACGATCCATTCCGGTTTCCAAAACCGCCACGAACGTTATCCCGGTTTCTAATTCACAGCCCACGTAAATTTCCGGAAAAAACACGTCGTTCTTCGTCGCTGAGATTGAGAAGCGCGCTCACGCGGCGGCACGCGTGCAGCCGGTGACATTAGAGGGAGAGGGGGAGAACCCTGCATGTCTCCCGCACGGTGACATAAGAGTGAGAGGGGGAGAACCCTGCAGGTCTCCCGCACGGTGACATAAGAAGGAGAGGGGGAGAGGGAGAGAACCCTGCAGGTCTCCCGCAGGGTGACATAAGAAGGAGAGGGGGAGAACCCTGCAGGTCTCCCGCACGGTGACATAAGAGGGAGAGAGGGAGAGGGAGAGAACCCTGCAGGTCTCCCGCAGGGTGACATAAGAAGGAGAGGGGAGAGGGAGAGAACCCTGCAGGTCTCCCGCAGGGTGACATAAGAAGGAGAGGGGAGAGGGGGAGAGGGGGAGAGGGGGAGAAGGGGAGAACCCTGCCGCACGGTGACATGTGTGGGTGACGCGCGAGACCCGGCGGCGGCGGTCGCACAGCCGCCGCCGTCGCCGCCGCTGCCGATGACACAGCGCCGATGATAACTACAATCAGCGGCGACAAGCGCTAGTGTCTCGTTACGGTGGCGCAATTACGAGCATTAGCGCGTTATCGCTGCTTCACTCGACTTCCTCCGTCACTGCTGCTGAACACGGGGGCCTGCCCGCTGCCATTGACTATATATATTATAGAATATTGATATAGATATAGATTTAGATATAGATATTGATATTGATATAGATATAGATTTATTGTTAATATATATAGTCAATGGCCGCGTGTGTGCTGTACGTGCGGGCTTGTTCTTGCTGCCAGTGCCTGCTGCTGCTGCTGCTGCTGCTGCTGCTGCTCTGCTTGCTCTGCACACGGGGGCCTGCCTGCTGCTGCTGCTGCTGGTGGTGGTGGTGCTGCTGCTGCTGCTGCTGCTGCCAGTGCCTGCTGCTGCTGCTGCTGCTGCTGCTCTGCTTGCTCTGCACACGGGGCCTGCCTGCTGCTGCTGCTGCTGGTGTGCTGCTGCTGCTGCTGTTGCTGCTGCTGCTGCTGTTGCTGCTGCTCTGCCTGCTCTGCCTCACCGCCGC
>NW_014577310.1:5716-23769 GCF_000485595.1 Priapulus caudatus | reverse complement strand
AGAGAGAGAGAGAGAGAGAGAGAGAGAGAGAGAGAGAGAGAGAGAGAGAGAGAGAGAGAGAGAGAGAGAGAGAGATCATCGCGCGGCCAGGTTGCCATAACGACTTTAGCCGACGCCGAAATTAGTGAATATACGTGCGTGCGTGCGTGCTCGCGTGCAGGTGTGCGCGTGTGTCCGCGTTTGCGCGTGCGTGTGTGCGCGTGCGAGCATTCGCTCGTGTGTGCGTGCATGTGCGCGTGCGCGTGCGTGCGCGCGTATGTCGCGCCACATGCAGCAGCTCATGGCAGTCACACGCCGCTCTGCGCATTTCGCCAAATTCGTATAAGCGGCTACACTAATTTTACGGCTTCCTTCAAGTGCGCGGCAATTGGGCCTGAACTCGTAAACACTGATCCACGAAGCTTCGGCTCATAAAGCACTAAAGCCAAGACGCACGCGGGCGCGTTTCCTACAACCACCACGCCTCTCTCTTCCGCTCGCGCCCCGCTCCGATCTCTCGAGAAATTCCCGGCAAGGACGGTGAACGCGTCTTCGGCTGCAATACCGAGAAGCTGTCCATAGAGAAAAGCGGACGTGGGTGAGATCACGTCCGTTCTAGTAGTGGGGAAATGATAATTAGTCGAGCGCAGGCAGAGCTGAATAGACAGGTTTTCTCCGGCGCGCAAGGGAAACGCACGACAGAGCGGTCTTTACTCTGATGACCTCATCATCTTTCCTCTACAATTACATCGACTGGGGGGTTCCCATTTGCTACCCATTAGACCACCTGCCCCCGTTACGTGTAGTTAATCGTCCCCGACGCAATTTCACGAACGAGGCTACTTATCAGAATGAATTGACTGTGAATATAGGGGCGGAGGTGGTGGTCGCGGTGGGTGGGAGTGAATATAGGGGCGGAGGTGGTGGTCGCGGTGGGTGGCAGTGTAGTAATACCTGCTGATCGACGACGAAATATTGTTCAATGTCAAGCGTGCGCTGAGCGCCAGCTGACGAATTGTGACGACCTCTTCTGCTTCAACAGATTTAACTAGAGGCCTTTAGAGGCAGCTAAGATATCAGAGTGGCAGCATTTGCCACACATATTGTACTTGCTCTACAAGGAATCGTTCGTTTATTTCGGGGTAGTTGATACTAAACAACCTTACAGCTTTATATCTAGTACATACAGAACAGCTTTATATTTTAGTAATTTTAGGAAAGTACTATAGTATATAAGTATATAAGTAATATCTGGAGTGTCATAATATACGTTATATCTATTTATAGATATCTATATCAAAGATTTATATCATGACACTCCTGATATTATAGGTTCTTTTATTTTATTTATTTTTTTATTGATATATTTTTTCAAGCAAGTATTGAAATCTGTGATGGGCAGGGCTATTACGTTTACTATTAATTTGCATTCCAAACCCCCCGAGCGAATTTTTAAATTATGCAGTCGTTATTTAACGATGAATTACCAAGAGCTTCCGTGAGTGGTTACCGACCCCTCACGTGACATGCCACGTCATCGCAAATGCGTCACCAGAGACACTGACCAGCCAGCCAGCATCCCGACCCGCGTTGATAGCCAAAAAGCGTGACTGCAAAACGACTACACGTATACACGTAGTACAGAGAGGCAGGGCGACGGATCATCGAGGCAAATCGGATCCCGCCCGCGGCATTACGATTATTAATAGCCGAGATTAGAGAATTCCTCAATCTGCTGCGTGGCTTTTGCTAATGAAAAGCGAAGCTGCTGCTCCGTGCCATGATTCATTTGCGATAACGCGGTAGTCTTCGCCGACGCCACCGCTGCCGCTGTCGCTGTCGCTGCCGCTGTCGCTGCCGCTGCCGCTGTCGCTGTCGCTGTCGCTGTCGCTGCCACTGTCGCCGCCGCTGTCACTGTCGCTGTCACTAATGCACCCGCGTTCTCTGCGTGATTTCCTGCACGACTCCGAAAATGATACACGATGGTGGGAGCGCGAGCGGAGAGCGTCGGAAACTCGCTATTTAAACGCGTACGTTCGTATAGATTTACTGCCGAGATCGTTTGTTTACCCTAATGGGTTACAAACAAAACTGCGCGCGGTGAGGGTGAGGAGGGGAGCGGGTGGTGGAGGGGAGGAGGAGGAGGAGGAGGAGGAGTGAGGATGGAGGAGAGAGAGGAGGTAGAGAGGAGGATGAGGAGTAGAGGAGGGGAGAAAGAGGAGGAGGAGGAGGATGAGGAGGAGGGGAGGAGAGGGGGAGGAGGAGGGGGGAGGAGGAGGAGAGAAGGAGGAGGAGGAGAGGAGGGTGAGGGTGAGGCGCGAGGAGGGAGAAGGAGAGAGGAGTATGAGGAGGAGTAAGGGTGATAAGGGTGCGCGTGTGGTGAACTCTAGAGTTCAGGCCTGTAGCAAATGAGAAATAGAGCTCAAGAGTAAACGGATTCCAATCGGGCAGCATACGTTATTAGAGTGTAATCACGGAGCGGGGTTGCGATAGACGAGTGCTCTCTAACGGATGTATAAGAGCTTCGCGTCCGTCGAGTGCGAGAGCGGGAGATGCCCAGAATGTTTTCTCGAGATTTCAGAGAATGACGATATTAACGAATTCGTGATAGAACGCATATTTGCCAGTTTAGTTGTTAATGTTCTGCGGTACACAATGTTATGTATGTAGTATGCTTATGTATGTAGTATGTTATGTATGTAGTAATGTATGTATGTAGTTGTTATGTATTACATGGTATGTAGTTAGTTACAATCGCTATCGGCGGGTATTTTGTGACCTATTTAAGTGTTATTCTCTGTTATTTTGGCGCCGACGCATGTGTGTGTGTTGTTGGTCTGCCCAGTCTTTACTGGACTTGTTTCAATTATATCTAATATATTATATATATATATATATATTGTATAGTATAATATATTACTATAAAAATTATATATATATAAATAAATAAATAAACTGTATATAACATTTGTGCATGTCTCCTGTGGCGTGTTCGTGTGCCAGTCGCTGTCCACGTGCGTGCGTGTTCGTGTGTGTTTCGTGCACGCGCGTTGCGCGTGGTGTGCGGTACAAAATCGTTGACCTCACTCACTCACTCACCTATGAAGCTGCAACGCCTCGTCGAAGTACTGACGCAGTTTCTGCTCGGTGCTGTTGGACGCCGGCAGGGCGGCGGTAGGCGATGCGCGCTGCTCGTGGTGGAACGGCACGTGTGCGTCACGTTGAGCACGTGCGACACGCGCAGCGTCCGCAGCCGCTCCAGGTGGCGCGTCGCGTTCGTTGCCAAGGATAAGATGCGGGAGAAGCTCGCTGGCGCGGGTGGTTCTCGATGTCGGCATCGCAGGTGATCATGTGTATGACTTGTGGTGTTGATGGGCGGCGGCTGTAGCGCGGGTGAGATGATGACGCTCGACTTGAGATCCGTTCTCGCACAGCTCGCCGTGCTGGTGGTGGAAACCTGAAGGCGCCTGTGTCAAATACAAATAACAATGTATGCGCAATTATTCATTAATATTAATATTATCATGATTTTTTTTTTTTATTATTATTATTATATATTATTATTATTATTATTATTCATCATCTCGTCATCATCATCGACTTGACAGCGTTCTCGCTCAGCTCGCCGTGCTGGGGTGCACAGAACACCTAAGGCCACCTGACGGGAGGAGAGGAGACGAGAGGTGGTAGAACGTGCGACGATAGGGGCGGGGGGGTGTATAAATAGCGTTAAACACAAATAAATGCCAAAAGTGTTTTATTAATTCTTATTATTATTATGATTACTATTATTATCATCATCATCATCATCGTCGTCGTCGTCGTCGTCATCGTCACCAACATCATCATCATCATCATCATCATGTATCATTACATAATATTTATAAGTATCAGCTCTCTGAAGATATATATATATATATATATATATATATTGAATTGCCCAAAAATTGGATTTCAGTGATCGCATAGCTTGGTACTGCGTTATGGTAGATCACAATGGTGGTGGTTGTGGTGCTGCGCGGGAAGTGATAAAATGCATGCATATAATAACGAATGGGAATTTTTTTCCACGGAATTCGCGCATTCCAGTAGCGTTGTTCAAATAACGCGGTTTAATCTAAAGCCATAGACGTTTCTAAACCAAATAATGCGGCCACCCACTCATCCCGCCAACCGTGCGGCAATAGAAATGTAGCCGTCACAGTGTCACGCGTCGAATTGTCGTGACAGGTCGTCGACGTGCGTCGTGTAGGCGGAGTTTACGCGAATTTAGTGACGCTTAAACACAATGCTAATGATTGCATTCTGTTACAAATTAAGTGCATCCAGAAGCGAGCGAGAGCGCGCGCTGCTCAATGAACATGCACGCACGCATCATAAATTCACACCCCTCGACTTCCCCTCTACCACTGGCAATTACCGAATTCCTCCCTCCTCCTCCTCCTCATTCTCCTCCTCCCTCCTTCATGAAAACCAATAAAAACACGAGAAGGGAAGTCGCGCCGGCGCACAAACGCCCGACCCCCTTTCAACCGCATTTCGCATAAAACCGTAAAAAAAACGTCATTACCGCTGAAGATGAAAAAAGAGAAGCGGAGAGGAAACGCGGGATGATGTCATTATCGCATGGACGCTCGTGGAACAATGACTCATGTTTATGCATGCTGTTCGCCACGTAGACGGCCGACAAACGTCCGTGCTTCCGTCGCGAACACAGTAATAAAACAATCGGTGTCCGTCTACACCCTAATACGTGTCAGTCACTGGTTAGACTGGCAACAGCCGGTCGTGCTTCGGTCGCAAACGCTGGTGATAAAACAATCGGGGGCCCGTCTACGCCTAATACGCGTCAGTCACTGGTGACAGGACTCCGAGAACGGAGAAGCCGAATTACCGTTGCTGCTAATAATACAGACTTCTGCGAGCGTTCGGTGGCGGCGCTGCCAGCGCGCGCACATAATGACTCTCTCTCTCTCTCTCTCGCTCTCTCTCTCACGGCATCATTATGCAATAACAATGGTTATTAGTGGCGATTAATCTAGCTGGAGGACACTAGCTGCGGGTTCTTACGCTTAATCCCTGATTCACACGCACTAGTACTAGTAGGTACCGTAGCTTGCAGCGGGGGAAGGGGGGTTAAGGGGGCAGTCGCCCTCCCAAGAGATATGTAGATATATTACATCAGGGGTTATTAATGACAAATATCTTATCGAGATCTAATAATACATGTATGATTTTTCTATCTATGTATTATTAGCTCTTGATCTCATTCATTTAACATTTTACATTAAATAAAATAATCCATATCATATCCTTTGTCATTATTCACCCCTGGTTTAATTACCATTTACATGGTCAATGACGGTCACCTTCCCGGAACACATCACAACGTGGCTTTGTCCCTCAGACAAGATGGGTTAGGGTTAGGCTACCCTCTTGTATACGTACGTGTGGCGATGTCGCCGACAGAATTCATATTTACCTGGGCGCATCCGTTTGCCAGAAACGTAATTGTTAAATAATTGTCAGTATTAATAAAATTGCGACTATATGTCTAATTGTTCGTCTAAAATGACGTAATATTTGCACGACACTTCACTTCAAAACGTTATGTCATTACGATGTCATAATCACTCATGATGTTTCTGACAAGGGGCGCCTGCTTTCCAATAGCAAAAGGATAACACTCATTGCCATGGTTACCAGCCACCTACTTACTATAAGCACGCACTCACGTAGATGCACACACACGCGCGCGCACAAAGACACGCATAGGCACGCGCAGGCATAGAAGATTGGTAAATACAGTCTCGTGATGTACACAAGAATAGAATCCGCATGTAAGAGGCGACGAATGCACGTCCTTTATGCAATCGTACAATGGGATTTTAGGGGGATTAACAATTCCGAGCGACTAGTAAAATGCTTGACACACCGCATAGTCAGCACACACGGGCGGGCAAAATACGAGAACACAAGACTCTCCTCAGCTCTTACAAAAACCTCAACTGTCTTACCGAATGTTCACAAAAGGTTAAATGGGGGGGGGGGGGAGTAAAACGTAAAGTTATAATAGGCTACCGTCTACGCTCTGTGTTTACATTGTCAAGAAAATGACTTGAATGCCATTCAATTTATTTTCCGTTCGAATGTGTAATCTTAAAATAATATATAAAGACGTTGATTAAATGTCGTCGGGAGTAAACACGCGCTTACATAGTTAAGAGCAAAGAGAATAATTACATTTAAAGTGTAGTGTCAGTCACAGCTGATGGTGCACTGTAACACGAACCTTTTCACAATCTACACGATATTCAAGATCATTACACCAACGATTCAACGAGGGTACAGTGAATCGGGTTTGAGAGCAGGATCGGAATTATAGACCTATAGGGTTTGAGGAAATGATTAGACCTGGCATCGCGATTTCATTCACTCAGAGTCACAAGTTCAAGGACAGATCGTAACACGAGAAGATGAATGAATCAGACAACTCTTAGCAGCGGTAAAAATTGGTGAGCAATGAACTAACTGCGTTCGAAAGATTTCTGGACTTTTTGGGAGACAAATACCTTTGTATTTCGCAACGCAGTGCCTTGACTGCATCCGCGCACGATTGATGAGTTTGAACCATAGAAATATAGTGAGTGACATATAGTCTAACTAGTCTAATTTCGATGGATTGAACCTAATGTTAGCTTTGCAGTTACAAACACCCTGTAGATATGATTCTGCCTGTCTGTATTAACCTGTAAGTTTTATGTAAGATTCTGCCTGCCGTAACGAGTTGTGAATCCCTCACGGTTCGGATGAAGACCAAAAAACGGGGGGGGGGGGTCCGTCTCCAAAATGGGAACGTAAAAGAATCACTAAGAACTTAAAACCCTCTGGCAGTGACCACCGTCAGTAGTCCTCAGTAGATCACCCCCATGCAGTGGTCAGCAAAGTGGCCTGGCGTGCCGTATAATAGGCTGACTATAGCGCATGAGATAAACTTCCTATAACCGTACAGCTAGCTAGTTCCGCTAGAAAGTAAGCAAATACTGCTGAGAAACATGAGTGCGAAGCCGGACACGGGAAAATTACACAGCTACAACGTCATCGGCGTCTTCTGTTACCAAGGCAACCGGACACACATTGATTTATCTTGATCTATGACGCCGCTAGGATGTGTGTCATATGATACACGTCTCTGCGCCAGAGAGTAATGCATTCAGTTACTAAAGATATCATATCTGAGGAGCGGATCTTCGCGCGTACCAGTAATATATGCATTACTGATTATGAATCGTAATATGATATCAGGGGTAGGTGCTACGGGCCATGTCGATGTTTATCATTAATCCGTATTGCTAAAATTCCCCACAGGATCGAACGATGATTGTCCTTCATGTATAATTGACTCTTTGATCACCGTTCGCTGATAAAATCAGCTATGGTTGTCTAATAGGAGTTAGCGTGGGAGACTGTAGTGAGAATGGCGCTATTGTACGGGTGACAGTTGCGGTGTCGTGACTCCAGAGAGACTAATCCAGTATAAATACAAAATGAGACACGTCACACGTACACGCATGTGCGAACCTTCGTGATTATTCTATGTGATTACGGCGCTATTAATTAGCCGAAGCTTTATGCGCTAACTCCGCCATAACAATTTTCGTGGTGTCGAACTTCTAACTTCTACTTCCAACTTCTAACTTCTTGGGGTTAAAATACATGCGATGCTACAGTAAAGCAACTGTTGTAAACCTGAAATGATTGGCAGCTAGGTATCCAGGCCCCCGGGGGAGTTGATTCCTACGATGTTGCACCGGCATCAGCAGTACAACACATCCTAAGGCAATAAAATCACGTGAACTCGGGTTAATAGTCAACGTGAAATAAAGCGCGCACGCCTCCATCCCCTGAACTCTGTTTAACCCCTACACTTGCTTATTCACCTGCGCATCCTCGCGGAAACAAGAGCGCAGTCGATACATGTAAACACGCACGTAAAGCATTGCTAAGCAGAATCAAGGCACTACGCGCTATAGGTTGCACTATTTCGTCTCTAGAAAAGGCCTTTTTTTGGCATATTTTTTCGCCGAAATTCGGCACTAGACTGCAATAATTTGCATTATGCACGCAAGTTAAATGCCTCGTGGACGTCTAGAACGCATTAGAAGTAAAATTGGTCTTGTGTATTCGTGACATTCCGTCAGATGACGTAGCCACAGCGACCGGTTGATCATTTTTGTGTTTGAAATGTGTTCAGACAACTTTGCAGAAATTCGCATCATAGAGCTGACAAAAGTTTCGAGCGGAGCATAGAGCATGAATCTGTAGTTATTTAACATGAATAAAGTGCATGTTCATTGTTGTGTAAGCGAAGTAACAGTGTGAGTATTTTTAATTAATTTCTGTTCGATGCTTATTCAGCCCTGCTGCCGATGGACGCCCTCTACTATTGTTCACCACCTATATCTGTCATGATGAACACTCCATAATCTGTAAACTGCACTGTCACTGCGCTTGCTTGCTGGCGGCAACGACGCTAACAGTAACAGTGCAGGTAATATCAAGAGTAGATAATAACACGATGTGTTATTATCTACTCTTGGTAACATGATAAGAGCGTAAAGCATAGTAAGGCAGCATCTAGGCATTAAATGCACTACCTGTAAACATGAACTCTCTTTAACTCTCCAGTAAACTGCACTGTCATTGCGCATGCGCATGCTTGCTACAAGCAAAGACGTTATCGGTACAAGCAACCTCGGTACGTTTATCGGTACAAGTAAACATGAGCGTAAATCATCTAAGTTTAAATGCACTACCTGTCAACATGAACACTCTCTCACATAATATATATATATATATATATATATATATAAGCAGGCACTCTGTCAACACGAAGCACGTGAACAACGATCACGTGACATACTTCACGTGGCGGTCATGCTGCTGGCAACCTAGAGACACATATCAATAGACATATAATTATGCATATATGACTCATGCCGAGCCACGTGAACAGACGCTCCCGCTCAGGTGACATCGAAACACGAAAGATTATGTGGTTCTTGTCTGACAGCGTTTTAGCGGTGCATCTTCGAGATAACGAACTATTTAAATATGCTGCCTATATCTAGTATCCGCCTTCTTCGTGGTCTGGGGAGGCGATGATAGTAGGTTCGTGTGCGTGCGTACGTCTGTGCGTGCGTGAGTGCATGCGTGCGTGCATGCGTCTGTGCATGCGTGCGTGCATGCGTGCGTACGTGCATGCGTGAGTGCATGCGTGCGTACGTGCATGCGTGCGTGCGTGCGTGAATGCGTGCGTGCGTTCCAATAATAACGGCGATGACAGTAGGTTCGCGTGCGTGCGTGCGTGCGTATACATGTGGGCGTGCGTGCATGCGTATACATGGGCGTGCGTGCATGCGTATACATGTGGGCGTGCGTGCATGCGTATACATGTGGGCGTGCATGCGTATACATGTGTACGTCCGCCCGTGCATGCGTGCGTACGTGCATGCGTGCGTGCATGCGTGCATGCGTGAGTGCGTTCTAATAATAACGAGGTTCGCGTGCGTGCGTGCGTGCGTATACATGTGTGCGTGCGTCCATGCGTACGTGTGTGCGTGCGTGCGTGCGTATACATGTGTGCGTGCGTCCATGCGTACGTGTGTGCGTGCGTGCGTACGTGCGTGCATGCATGCGTGCGTGCGTACGTTCTAATGATACCGGGCCGTGCTATGACCGATTATCATAATTCACAGCAAATTGAAAAATGAGAAAACACAGGTAAAACAAGTGAACGACTAGCGCGAAAGCTGCACGAGGGTGCAAACATGTAACAGCCGAAGCTGCGTTTGCACAATAGGCAATTCAACACACGAGTAATATATAAAATAAGATTACAAAAAAAGTTTCGGGATGTGCACGGAGGTTGGCTAAATTGAGTGTCGTTAGCCGATTACAAATGAAATGGTTTGATAATTTCGACGACCTTCAACTTCCTGTATCATGTATGCGCATTCGAACACCGCGTTGTTACCGAAGTCTATATGATAATACGTTCGCATACACGCCCGAGCGAGTGAGTGAGTGAGTGAGTGAGTGAGTGAGTGAGTGAGTGGGTGAGTGCGTAAATGGGTGAGTGAGTGAGTGAGTGAGTGAGTGAGTGAGTGAGTGAGTGAGTGAGTGAGTGAGTGAGTGAGTGAGTGAGTGAGTGAGTGAGTGAGGGAGTGAGTGAGTGAGTGAGTGAGTGAGTGAGTGAGTGAGTGAGTGAGTGAGTGAGTGAGTGAGTGAGTGAGTGAGTGAGTGAGTGCGCGCACGCGCGGCTATCGATTAACCCTTACACACGATCGCATATAACTAAAGTGTCGCTGATTTCATTTTACCAGCTGCGCATGATAGCGACGACTTTGCTGCGAGTTGCACAGTTTGACAGCCTCTCCAATTCTCCACCATGATGTGTTATATACTCTACGCGACATAATGGGCGAGTATCAATAGAAAACACACTTGGCGTTTTTTTATTAAAAATAACAGCATTGAATTCGATACTATCAAGAACCCGTCAGTGTGATTATACCTGCTCTCGTACTTTCTACTGCTGCACAATCAAGAATAATGCGGTGACTCGACAATCATTTGACCGTGTTAGCATTCTTATATATTCATTTTCTCGATTGCTTGGAAATTAAAAAATATCGTGTTCGATTTTGTCGTTAATTTTTTTATTGTATCGAGTTCTTTCATCACGATTCATTCTTTCATTCTTTTAGTGATTTGCGATGCGATCTTCGCACTTCGATATATTACATCAGGCGTGTATAATATAGATCCATATTAGAATTTATATATTACATCAGGAGTGTATAATATAGATTATTATAACTTTATTATACACTCCTAATTACATGACTGTGACGCAGATCGGAAAACATCATACATGTATGGGAACGCACGCAGCTGCGTGTGCACGAAACGGTTCAGCAGAACTTCATAGTATTTTCGAACGAGGCCTTTATTATTAACATTCCAGTTCTACGTGCACCTGTATGACTCACCTGCTACTACCTGGCAAACTCGTTAACTCAAGCGCTCAAACCACAGAGGTAGAACCCTGCAAATAGCGGCCAATTTGCAAATCTGGGCCACAACACTTTGTGAGAATATGTTCAAACCGTGTACGTGTACAATACGCGTTCATAACGTTTAGGCAGGTATGAGCAGGCAAAGCTGACCCCGATGCTGTAGGTATGCGCACACACTGTGTAGGTATAGTACGTGAATAGCTACAGGCAAGTATGTGGAAAAAGGGCAAAACGAGAGCGGTCGAAATGCAATTGTACTCGGTAATGCTTCCCGAGCATTATCCACGCATATATATATATATATATATATATATATATTATATATATTCATATATATATATATATATATAGTATATATATATATTGACGACATGCAGGAGCAAAACCAACAAACGTCTTCAACAAACTCTAACTTTTTCTCATAGACCGTTTAGAGATACGTGGTAGAGTTACGAGTTTCTCTTATATGCACTGTATAGGGAGAGGTTCAGTCTGCGAGAAACTGAAAGAGTTAAAGTTGTAACGAATAATGTTAAGACTATTTTTGCTTCTGACAACGGGCCTCAGGGCGTGAAACGTGATTCAAGGCGCGTTTGTTGCAACTGTGCAACATTTCACACCGATCACAATTCAGATTACGATCACCCTAACATGCATACACTGCTGCATGGCTTTCATACGAGCTCGACCGTCCCGTCCTCCCCCCCCCCGCTCCCCCCCCCCTCACATCTCAACTCACACGTATAAATCGATGCATTAGGAGCTATCTCACCGCGTGATTTAATTACCATTGATCACTATTGGTACACATCGATAAATCAATCAGTTCTGCACTCACGGGCCGTCATAACCGCCCTCCCCCAACCCGCCCCCACACCCCACCCACCCCGCCGGATCAGTATATCGTTATGGGGCACCAGCCTGCCCACTTTCCGCCGTCTTTTGTTAGCGAACTTTTTCGCCAAAAATTAAATGTGCAAACATATGGGGGTATATAAATGCAAGCGTGCGGCCAGGTGCGGGTGCATGAGTCATCATCACCCACATCAAGCAGGCGCGGGGTATGAGTTTGCAGCATGTGTGTGCCGAGCTGGCTGGCTGCCTGGCTGGCTATACATAACACCTCCCCCTCCTTCCATCCCTTCATACAACGCGACCGGCGTGCGTGTGCGTCACGGGGATCCTGAATGCTAATTCACGATGTCGACTACTACGTGTGTGTGTGTGCGTGTGTGTCTGACTCACTGTGGTCGGCGCAGGAGGTGTATACATACACTCAACACGCGCGCAAACCAACGCCGTGCGAGCTAATCAAGGGGAATAACCATATATCTCCTGCCATATATACTTGATAATATCAATATACATATGCACCCGCGCGCACGCACGGCCAATGAGCCGCACACGCACACGCCACACGCCGCACACGCACGCTGCGCACACACACACACACACACACGCGCGACACACACACACACCGCACACACACACACACACACACACACACACACGCACGCACGCACGCACGCACGCACGCACGCGCACACACACGTGACACGCGCACACACGTCACACGCACACACGCACGCACGCACACACATATGTATGACGTGGCGAGCACCATGCAAACCGTCCGTGAGTTGAACGTATTCTCTTTTTTTCTTCACAAGAATTCACGCTTTATTCAAGCTTATATAATTGTCGCGGGGTTTTCTACTATAATTATTGCGTGCTATTGATGTCGAAATAATATAGACAATCGAATGTTTATACTGCTTGTAACTACACTACAAGCAACAACAACTTTATACGCATTGAAACTTGAATAATGACTCTGCGCGCGCATCATCGCTACGTGAAAATCAGAGAACAGACGCGTTATATAGAGGAAATGCGCTGAAATGTAATAGCCGGATGATGATGATGGTGATGATGATGATGGTGATGATGATCGTGGTGGTGGTGGTGGTAGTCGCTCTACCGAGATGAAACGGCTTTTATCTTCCCCTGGAAGCTTCCCTGCCCATGACTTTCTCACGAGAAACGAGCTTATACAACGATGAGTACGTATGCATTAATCAACCCATATGAGGGTTGATTAAAAGTTTCGACAGCCACACCGACCGACACGGACGAGCATACGAGTTATAACGATCGTAATAACGTAATGATGTGAGAAATTAATATATTATATATAGACTTAGTATCGTATTATACTCTAGACGAGTAATAAAAGGTTCGAGATTACCGGTAGTCCGTTAGTTCGAATCTACCAGATTTACTTACGGATGCATCGAATGCAGTCACAACTATACATGTAACATATATGCAACCGTTTACAACCGAGTAAAAGTCTTCAGGAGGGTTATTTATCCAAAGAGCTGCCTACTTTGAGGTTTCCAAGCATTTTCACAAGTTAATTGCTCAATAACTGGCCAAATTACTCATACCCTAACTTCAACGAGTATAACTCTCTTTTTCACAATTTTGTTGAGCGGGGGTTCAGTCTAAGTGGGAGAGGTGTTTCCTAAACCAACCCTACCACCAGCACCACCGCCAACCTTCGAAGCCATTCACACACTGTGGGAGGATTCCCCTGTATCCAGCTACCAACACTTATGCTATATTCTTGACGCTTCTATCCCTTAATTTGTCACTATATTCCATAGCTAGATAAAGTACACCATCAGTCTACTTCATGAGACTGAACCCTGAGCACCCCCCCTCATACCATGATCCTTAACTCGGATCAAGCCCTCAGCCTTCACCTAACCCTAAGCAATTACCATCACCCTTCACCTAGCCCTTACAGAAACCTCCACAACGTATTTTTATTAGTTTACAAGTTTCAACCCTAACCAAAACAACCTAACGTACGGTAGTAAAGTTTTCATTATGCTGGAATGGCCCTGAATCGTATTGCTCAGATTCAGTACTGAAGATGACTATATATGTACAAGATACAATGCTAGATACAATAACGTAACCCTGCTAACCCAGCACAAGAGGAGGAACACACTACCCTTTCGATGGGGTGTATCATTGTAGCCTACTTACGGCACATTCTAGCTCAGTTTCACTCAGGAATGTCTCATCAGCAACACACGGATATAGGTGTTGTCAGAAGTTACAGATAAATCGTTTTAAGATATGTGTGATTACCCCCCCCCCCCGGCTGTATTTATCACGAGTCATTCTGCACCAAGGTAAGTAGCTAGGAATTAAGGTAGGTAGGCAGGCAGACAGACAGACAGGCAGGCAGGCAGACAGGCAGACAGGTTGGTAGCAAGGCAGGCACGCAGGCAAGCATGCGAGCATGTAGGCAAGTAGGTAGGCAGGCAGGCAGGCAGGCAGGTACATAACTAACTCGCCTCTAACTAACTAACTAACTAAGCCGCACCTTTCAGCAGCGTCGGTACCTTGCCCTCACGCTGCAGGCAGGCAGGTACGTAATTAACGCCACTAACTAACTAACTAACTAATTAATTAACTAAGCCGCACCTTTCAGCAGCGTCGGTGCCTTGCCCTCGCGCTGCAGACAGGAAGGCAGACAGGCAGGCACGTAACTTACTAACTAACTAACTAACTAATTAATTAACTAAGCCGCACCTTTCAGCAGCGTCGGTACCTTGCCCTCGCGCTGCAGACAGGAAGGCAGACAGGCAGGCACGTAACTTACTAACTAACTAACTCACTAACTAACTAACTAATTAACTAAGCCGCACCTTTCAGCAGCGTCGGTACCTTGCCCTCGCGCTGCAGGTACGTGATGACGGGGTAGAGGCAGTGCGTCGGCGTCACGTGGCACGCGTCGGCCGTCGCGTCGTCGTACAGCACGACCTCGCGTGACGCCATGCGCCGCCGGAACGCCTCGCGTCCCTCGCGCGACATCACGAGGTCGGCGACGCCGACCTTGCCCTGCTGCAGGCGCCGCTTGTTGAAGCGGTCGGCGCAGTTCACGTTCAGCGCGCCGTGGATGTGCTGCGCGTTGTACGCGAGAAACGGACGGCAGTCGAGCAGCAGGAATGGCTTCAGTTTCGTCATGCGGGCCGCGAGCTCCTCGGGCGATATCGCCCGCAGCGGCAGCGGCCCCGCGGCGACGGCGACTCCGCCGTTGTTGCGCGTCCTCGCCGCGGCGGCCGCGTCGTACGGGAACGGATGCGGGAGGCAGAAACCGAATCCGCCTGAAGTCGGCGACGGGGTAAAGTCGGCGGCGGCGGCGGCGGCGTCGGCGGCGCGCGTACGCTTGCTCGGGGGTGAAGCCACGCAGCAGAGCGATCGCGGTCTCGGCCGGGCGAGGCCCAGCGGCGCGGCGGCGTCGTGGTCGTGGTCGCGTGGAGTATCCAGGATGAAGCAGGAGCGCTGCAGCACGTCGACGGATCCAGACATCGGCGGGCGATGATCCCGGGATCACGGTCGGCGGAGCGGCTTTGTTCAAGACGTCTCGCGGTTCCCGTGTGGTCTCCTGCCTCAAAATCTTGTCACGGAGTTCTTGTCTCGAGTCCGGCTAACAGCGCTACAAGTGGAGATGGATGGAGGGGATAAATCGCAGAATACAACTATGTATTATTATTATTATTATTTGTTATTATACGACTATGTGTTTTTGTGTCTTAATGCGTTTTTGTCTCAATCGCATGGTAACCTCGTAAATAATAGTCTTCAAAGTCCAAGTATTGATCATATCGAAAGGGACTATATCGAAGACGGAAAGAGACAATTAACTTTAAGCTCACCAAATAGACAGATCAACACTGCGGATTGCAGTGGAAAAAGCCTACCGCTTTGTTCGTAGTATTGGCTACGTGAGTGTGGCAAAGCCCGAGTGCAAGTCAACTAAGAACACTCACTTCCTTACTGCCTATAATTGTTAGTTCCCACACAGTGAGACTGAATGCCACACTTGCTGAACGCTGGGACGGAATGCATGACTAAGACTGAACACATGACTAGACCTACACTACAGCATGGCGTAAAGCATTATCATTTTATATGATTCATTTAGGCATGCTAAAATCATAAACCAAATTCATACAGTGTGACGTATATATAGCTGACACCTTCACGCGAAGTTTAGGCTTGCAGTATAGTACTAGTAGCTCCAAGAAACGGTATTGCTAGGGTTAGAATACCTGTATATTGACGTCAGTCACACAGCCTGGTCGGGTTAGCAGTATAGTACTAGTAGTGCTAGTAGTAGTACTATATACGTGTACGTCTCCGCGGTGTATCACTATCAGCGAGTTTTCACCTTTGCCCCTTAATCAGCTGCATCACACAACTGACTCATGCTAGCTAGTACTGGGAGGCTCCGAGTAAGCACATGAGACTTTCGACTCACGAACCAACCGATTACACGAAGTGCGGCAGAATAACGACGAAATAGCGAGTACTCACACATCCGCTGAAATATCCAGGAGCACGCTCTTTGACTAAACTACGGCGACATCGGCTCTAGACTGGACTAAGCTGATGAAAACCATAACGTCGAACGCTCATCATTTCATGAAACTCACAGCTCATATGAATGACATCATCGTTCATTCATCTATTTTTGGAAAATACGAAGCGCCGCGTCACGATCACGTGGCTAGTGACATCATCGCGCCCCGAGCCGCTAGCGTGCCTCGTGCTGCCATCTGGTTGTAATTCGTGTAGAATATATGCGAATTTTGGTTCTGCATTGCAACCGAAGCAACAAAGAGTACAATAATGAGAAAACAAATTTCACAATTTTTGACAACGAATTTTTCGGAATTTTGATAACGACCTCCATATTTATATGTGATTGGACAATAATTTCAGCAGTGTGGCCTATGCTGCCGTAGACAAACTCTAAAGAAACGGCGTGAAGTAAAGTAATTGTCTGCATTATAATCGCCAATAAACTATACTACCATAACAACCAAAATATTGTTACACATGTTCTTATACAAATGAAACATTACGAAGATATTACATGATTTCAGTCACTAAATTCAATCTTTTGTACCTTAGTCTCCGTACGTTACGTCGGCCAGTCCGGGGGCCATGCCTCATAAAAAATATTGATGTGAAATAACGCGATATCTTGCATACTAAGCAACACTAAAACTTCATAAAACATGCATTTATCTTAATGAGTGATTGGAAAGTCGAACCAAGCTAGTCAAATCTTTCTTCTTCAATGCTCACCTGACTGGAGTGTGGCGGGAATGCGATAAACTCAATTAACATGTTTGTTTCTATTACGAAGACAGTAACAGGCTGTTAATTTCATGCTCACACGAAAGAAATTACGCGAGAAATATTATCAGGAGTGAATAATAATAGATTATTAGATTAATCTATTATTATTCACGTCTAATATTATTTTGTGCGCACGTTTTCTATTTGTGTATATATTTCACTTATATATTTTACATACCAGAGCGTCCAAATACTCCGATATAGCTAGATGCTCCGTCCAAAGTGAAATATTGAGAGCGGATTTTTCTATGCACATCTCACACGGGCATGCTCCTGCCCAGTTTAAGTGCGTAAGTTTCATCGAAATCGTATTATCGTGGCTGGTATATCGACGCGTGACGCGAGCGCCATCCGCCGTGTACATTAGCATAAGAACAAGATTGTGGCGGGATGCTGCGGCCAATTTTGCCTGATTTTGTTATGCACATCTCTCTTGTGCATACTACTGCCCATTCTAAGTGCGTAAGTTTCGCCGAAAAGTATGTAAATTATTTTAAAAATCTGTAATATATGTAATAAATGTACAATATGTATACAAAAATCGTGTTTTTCTGGTTATAGTTATCATGTATGACAGTTATTGGATTTCTATACGCTTAAAAATAGTTCGCTGTAGTATTTCATTGCGTCAAAGCAGAAGCAAAAAAAATGAGAAAAACGCACAAACAAACAAACACACGCACACACACACACACACACACACACACACACACACACACACACACACACACACACACACACACACACACACACACACACACACAC
>NW_014577310.1:0-4100 GCF_000485595.1 Priapulus caudatus | reverse complement strand
CTAACTCGCCCCTAACTGACTAACTAACCAAGCCGCACCTTTCAGCAGCGTCGGTACCTTGCCCTCACGCTGCAGGCAGGAAGGTACATAACTAACTCGCCCCTAACTGACTAACTAACCAAGCCGCACCTTTCAGCAGCGTCGGTACCTTGCCCTCACGCTGCAGGCAGGAAGGTACATAACTAACTCGCCCCTAACTGACTAACTAACCAAGCCGCACCTTTCAGCAGCGTCGGTACCTTGCCCTCACGCTGCAGGCAGGCAGGTACATAACTAACTCGCCCCTAACTGACTAACTAACCAAGCCGCACCTTTCAGCAGCGTCGGTACCTTGCCCTCACGCTGCAGGCAGGCAGGTACGTAATTAACGACACTAACTAACTAACTAACTAATTAATTAACCAAGCCGCACCTTTCAGCAGCGTCGGTACCTTGCCCTCACGCTGCAGGCAGGCAGGTACGTAATTAACGACACTAACTAACTAACTAACTAATTAATTAACTAAGCCGCACCTTTCAGCAGCGTCGGTACCTTGCCCTCACGCTGCAGGCAGGCATGTACGTAATTAACGCCACTAACTAACTAACTAACTAATTAATTAACTAAGCCGCACCTTTCAGCAGCGTCGGTACCTTGCCCTCGCGCTGCAGACAGGAAGGCTGACAGGCAGGCACGTAACTTACTAACTAACTAACTAACTAACTAACTAACTAACTAACTAACTAACTAACTAACTAACTAACTAATTAACTAAGCCACACCTTTCAGCAGCGTCGGTACCTTGCCCTCGCGCTGCAGACAGGAAGGCAGACAGGCAGGCACGTAACTAACTAACTAACTAATTAACTAAGCCGCACCTTTCAGCAGCGTCGGTACCTTGCCCTCGCGCTGCAGGTACGTGATGACGGGGTAGAGGCAGTGCGTCGGCGTCACGTGGCACGCGTCGGCCGTCGCATCGTCGTACAGCACGACCTCGCGCGACGCCATGCGCCGCCGGAACGCCTCGCGTCCCTCCCGCGACATCACGAGGTCGGCGACGCCGACCTTGCCCTGCTGCAGGCGCCGCTTGTTGAAGCGGTCGGCGCAGTTCACGTTCAGCGCGCCGTGGATGTGCTGCGCGTTGTACGCGAGAAACGGACGGCAGTCGAGCAGCAGGAATGGCTTCAGTTTCGTCATGCGGGCCGCGAGCTCTTCGGGCGATATCGCCCGCAGCGGCAGCGGCCCCGCGGCGACGGCGACTCCGCCGTTGTTGCGCGTCCTCGCCGCGGCGGCCGCGTCGTACGGGAACGGATGCGGGAGGCAGAAACCGAATCCGCCCGAAGTCGGCGACGGGGTAAAGTCGGCGGCGGCGGCGGCGGCGTCGGCGGCGCGCGTACGCTTGCTCGGGGGTGAAGCCACGCAGCAGAGCGATCGCGGTCTCGGCCGGGCGAGGCCCAGCGGCGCGGCGGCGTCGTGGTCGTGGTCGCGTGGAGTATCCAGGATGAAGCAGGAGCGCTGCAGCACGTCGACGGATCCAGACATCGGCGGGCGATGATCCCGGGATCACGGTCGGGGGAGCGGCGTTCGTTCAAGACGTCTCGCGGTTCCCGTGTGGTCTCCTGCCTCAAAATCTTGTCACGGAGTTCTTGTCTCGAGTCCGGCTAACAGCGCTACAAGTGGAGATGGATGGAGGGGATAAATCGCAGAATACGACTATGTATTATTATTATTAGTATTTGTTATTATACGACTATGTGTTTTTGTGTCTTAATGTGTTTTTTGTCTCAATCGCATGGTAACCTCGTAAATAATAGTCTTCAAAGTCCAAGTATTGATCATATCGAAAGGGACTATATCGAAGACGGAAAGAGACAATTAACTTTAAGCTCATCAAATAGACAGATCAACCCTGCGGATTGCAGTGGAAAAAGCCTACCGCTTTGTACGTAGTATTGGCTACGTGAGTGTGGCAAAGCC
The DNA here is from genome assembly GCF_000485595.1 of Priapulus caudatus. Lineage (NCBI taxonomy): Eukaryota > Metazoa > Priapulida > Priapulimorpha > Priapulimorphida > Priapulidae > Priapulus > Priapulus caudatus. The sequence goes on along the minus strand of NW_014577310.1, from coordinate 2,143 downwards.
CGAGTGCAAGTCAACTAAGAACACTCACTTCCTTACTGCCTATAATTGTTAGTTCCCACACAGTGAGACTGAATGCCACACTTGCTGAACACTGGGACGGAATGCATGACTAAGACTGAACACATGACTAGACTTACCTACAGCGTGGTGTAAAGCATTATCATTTTATATGATTCATTTAGGCATGCTAAAATCATAAACCAAATTCATACAGTGTGACGTATATATAGCTGACACCTTCACGCGAAGTTTAGGCTTGCAGTATAGTAGCTCCGAGAAACGGTATCGCTAGGGTTAGGATACCGTTGTATCGCTAGGGTTAGGATACCGTTGACGGATTGTATAGACAATCCGTCGCACAGCCTGGTCGGGCTAGCAGTATAGTAGCTCCAAGAAACGGTATTGCTAGGGTTAGAATACCTGTATATTGTTATTGACGTCAGTCACACAGCCTGGTCGGGTTAGCAGTATAGTAGTGCTAGTAGTAGAACTATACACATGTACGTCTCCGCGGTGTATCACTATCAGCGAGTTTTCACCTTTGCCCCTTAATCAGCTGCATCACACAACTGACTCATGCTAGCTAGTACTGGGAGGCTCCGAGAGTAAGCACATGAGACTTTCGACTCACGAACCAACCGATTACACGAAGTGCGGCAGAATAACGACGAAATAGCGAGTACTCACACATCCGCTGAAATATCCAGGAGCACGCTCTTTGACTAAACTACGGCGACATCGGCTCTAGACTGGACTAAGCTGATGAAAACCATAACGTCGAACGCTCATCATTTCATGAAACTCACAGCTCATATGAATGACATCATCGTTCATTCATCTATTTTTGGAAAATACGAAGCGCCGCGTCACGATCACGTGGCTAGTGACATCATCGCGCCCGAGCCGCTAGCGTACATCGTGCTGCCATCTGGTTGTAATTCGTTTAGAATATATGCGAATTTTGGTTCTGAATTGCAACCGAAGCAACAGGAGTACAATAATGATAACAAAAAATTCACAATTTTTGATAACGAATTTTTCTGAATTTTGATAACGACCTTCATATTTATATGTGATTGGATAATAATTTCAGCAGTGTGGCCTATGCTCCCGTAGAACAACTCTAAAGAAACGGCGTGAAGTAAAGTAATTGTCTGCATTATAATCGTCAATAAACTATACTTCCATAACAACAAAAATATTGTTACACATGTTCTTGTACAAATGAAACATTACGAAGATATTACATGATTTCAGTCACTAAATTCAAACTTTTGTACCTTAGTCTCCGTACGTTACGTCGGCCAGTCCGGGGGCCATGCCTCATAAAAAATATTGATGTGAAATAACGCGATATCTTGCATACTAAGCAACACTAAAACTTCATAAAACAGCTTTTATCCTAATGAGTGATTGGAAAGTCGAACCAAGCTAGTCAAATTTGTCTTCTTCAATGCTCACCTGACTGGAGTGTGGCGGGAATGCGATAAACGCAATTAACATGTATGTTCCTATTACGAAGACAGTAACAGGCTGTTAATTTCATGCTCACACGAAAGAAATTACGCGAGAAATATTATCATGAGTGAATAATAATAGATTATTAGATTAATCTATTATTATTCACGCCTAATATTATTTTGTGCGCACGTTTTCTATTTGTGTATATATTTCACTTATATATTTTACATACCAGAGCGTCCAAATACTCCGGTACAGCGAGATGCTCCGTCCAAAGTGAAATATTGAGAGCGGATTTTTCTATGCACATCTCACACGGGCATGCTCCTGCCCAGTTTAAGTGCGTAAGTTTCATCGAAATCGTATTCTCGTGGCTGGCAAATCAACGCGCGAAGGGAGCGCCATCCGCCGTGTACATTAGCATAAGAACAAGATTGTGGCGGGATGCTGCGGCCAATTTTGCCTGATTTTGTTATGCACATCTTTCTTGTGCATACTACTGCCCATTCTAAGTGCGTAAGTTTCGCCGAAAAGTATGCAAATTATTAAAAAAATGTGTAATATATGTAATAAATGTACAATATGTATACAAAAATCGTGTTTTTCTGGTTATAGTTATCATGTATGACAGTTACTGGATTTCTATACGCTTAAAAACAGTTCGCTGTAGTATTTCATTGCG
>NW_014577309.1:380349-383494 GCF_000485595.1 Priapulus caudatus | reverse complement strand
CCTTACCCGCGCGTCAGCGACCCCCTCCCCCTTCTGCCGCGCGTCAACGACCCCTTCCCCTTTTCCCCGCGCGTCAGCGACCCCTCCCCGCCTCCCTCGCGCATCAGCGACCCCTCCCCGCCTCCCTCGCGCCTCAGCGACCCCTACCCGCCTCCCTCGCGCGTCAGCGACCCCTCCCGCCTTCCCCGCGCGTCAGCGACCCCTTCCCTTCCCCGCGCGTCAGCGACCCCTCCCCGCCTCCCTCGCCCGCGCATACCTCCATAGCGGCGGAGATGCGTGGGTCGCACTCGCCGAGGATTCCCCTTCCGGCGTTCTTTCCTCTCCGGTTGCGCACGACGACAGCGATCCTGATGGCGACGACGATGAGCAGGAGAGCGACGGCGACGCCGACGACGAGGCCGATGTATTCCTCCGGGAAGACACTTCCCTCCGGGTCGACGAACACGCCCGTGTGGTTGGTGACGACGCTGGGAGGACCTGCTGTCGACGGGAAGGAAAGAAGAAAGGATGAGGAGAACTGGGGGGTTGGTTGATTGTGGTGCAGCTATGGGATAGTCACGACTTCGCTGTGTGTGTGGGTGTGTGTGTGTGTGATGACAATAGTGAAAAACAGAACTATCGAGAGAGAGAGAGAGAAACAGAGACCATGCATGCATGAGGAAGCGAGAGCGGTGATAGCGAAAAGAAGAGAGAAAAGAGAGAAGAGAGAGAAGAGAGCGAGAGAGCGAGCCGGAGAGAGAAGGAGAGAGCGCCGTTCGCTCAGCGCGCGGAGAAGAGAAAACATCACACGGGAAGATGAGAGCAAAACGAACAGAACCGTGGGGGATGAAGAAGAAAGCGGAATGAAAGGGGAAAGTGAGAGAAAGAGTGGCGAGGCACGAAGCGGAAAGAGAGAAGAGAAGAGAGAGAGAGAGAAAGAGAGAGAGAGGAAGTAGGGTGGGAGAGGTGAGAGTGGGGGTTTTGTGTGTGTGAGACGGGAGTGAGAAGAATGCGCCATTGAACTGTAGAACGTTCTTAAAGAATTTCGGGTTGCCTTGCCGAATAAAGCTTTTGAACGGGCAAAGAAGTGCTTGGCAATTTCTAATAGCAGTCCCATACTTACGGAGAAAAAACGAAAAGTGAAGGCCCCGAAGCGAGAAGCGACCAGAGAACGGCACGCAAGAGCGATAACGGCAAGGGGAGAAGGAGAAGGTGGGGAAAAGAGAGGAAGAGAGAGAGAGAGAGAGGAGCCGAGGAGAAAAAAAACAGAGATAGAGGAGAGAGAAGAATATGGGGAAGGAAGGAGCGGGCAACAGGAAGAAATGGGCATCCGAGAAACCTGCAAAAAATCGAGTTTTCTTATTATCCTGTCACGCTAACTCTTGCGGATGCCTCCCTGAAATCAAGCTTACCGCATTAAAATTCTAATCGCGCACGTTCTCAAAGAATGTTTCTTCATACTAAGCTTTCTCTTAAAGTTTCCAGATCGGACCAATGCGAGAAAAAATAACCGTGCAGTTTTCTCGGAAAATTTAACCCAGTTTTTTGACGCCATGCCGCCTTTTACGCGCTGTTTTTGATCTATCCTTGGATTTCTACGCCATCTTGTCGTGAAAATTTCGAAATTTTCAGAGCTGAAATCTTTTAGCGTCGGTAGCAAAACCGCACAATACGGGGATATAAAACATCAATGTAATATTTAAGGAAATATATGTCCGTGTTGGGGTTGGGTGTGTTGGGCGTGGTGGCGGTGGCGTGTGCGTGTGCGTGTGCGTGTGCGTGGTGCGTGTGGTGCGGTGCATGTGGTGTGGCAATGTGCCATGTGCGTGCCGCGTGAGGGTGTGCTGTAAATATACATAAATCTAACGACAGAAAATATCCTTTCAGGACGAAAATTCAATAAATAATGATTAAGAAATAAATCACGGAAAAGATCGATGTAGACGGCCATTATCCTTGATCCATGCTATACCCCATCCCGCAATCCCCGCGTCGCTACATTTCCTCAAACTTGCCCAGATTCCGGCACACGCGATTTCGCCGCTCCGTTCCCGCGTAACGGCGAATCAATATTTAACGCCTTGCGGCGCGCGATTTTGAAATGCGTAAATATCCTAGAGCTTTCATGGGAATTATAAGCACAACCGGCCCGTCCAAAGCTAGTTTTCGAGGAATCAAATCGTCGCGCTGCTGCCGACGTCCGGAAAACAGCGGGGACCGCCCGCCGAGTGGGACGGTTTCCGCCCCGTAAAATAAATGAGAAAACTGATACGGGTCGCCCCCCCCCTGAAAAAAACCTGAACCGTTTTCTCGAAGCGCAGACGAGAGGGAGGGAAAAAACCCCAGCCTACTATACGTTGATCCCGTTGAATATAATTCAGCGGGCATCCACAATGGCGGTGCCCCTCAGGGGCCGTCCCTTGCCTTGCGGCGGCCCAGCGCCCGCTGGCCCTTTGCGCCCCGGCGGGCCGCAAGGCGAGCTACGCTTATAGCGGCGGCAGCAAGCAAAGCAGCGGCCCAAGGCCGAGACTACGTTTATAGCGGGCCGGCGCCCTGAAATATTCCTACTTGTTTTTTCACTATCGAGCGGGCTGGGATTAAATCCATGGGATGCTTCCCCAGGAATGACCTTTCTCGCCGCCTGCCCGGGAAAGGGGGAATGCGGGGAAGCCCATATTCAAGGTTTCTCCCGCGGGAAATCATAAAAGATGCTGGAGAGATGAAGGAAATGCAGAATGCCTCTGAACACACCCAACGAACCCGACCTCCGCCTCAAATCGTGCTTCGTCTATCTTCACAACACACACCATCTGCACACACTTCACACACACACACACTAGCACACAGCAGCACACACACACACACCACGCAACACAAACACAAAGACACACACACCAACACAACACCCTACACACACACACACCCACGCACACAAACACGCACACACGACACACCACAGTCACACACATTACACTCTCTCTCACAGGTCACACACAAAACCCACCAACAGGTGTCATCACAGCACACACGGCCCACACATCACACATGACACTCTCAACACATCAGCACAACAACAGCACACACCCACACACACACACACACACACACACACACACGCACACACCACACCACCCACCACCCATAACACTCAACACACAACCACACA
>NW_014577309.1:377827-380324 GCF_000485595.1 Priapulus caudatus | reverse complement strand
GAGTTCACTGAAAAGTTGTTCCTGCCTGTTTGGTTTTATTGTCGAACGCCTACTAAAAACTAATAGGACTAATAGTAACAACGAAGCTTATTTATTATCAATACAAGCCTGCCTCAAAGCCAATAGGTAGGTGTAATATAGGAATTAGGAATTAATAGGGCATAGATAGCGATATGTCGGTATGATAATCAACATGTGTCATATACACTACAGCCTTATACTATAGTAGGTGCCGCAACTTGTACACAGTAACAGTAGCTACGTAGTAGTAGTAATGTATACGACTAGACCGCGTCTACGTAAATCTATCAACATAAGATAAATAGTAACCCTGGCGAGAAGAGGGCTACGTACAGTTATGTATTTCGTAATCTCTGACACCCAGTAAGCTTTAATTTAGGCGTCGTTAATAAGTATTACATTACTAACGTTGAGTTTGTCTAACAACATAGGTCATAAATACGCCAGGGATACACCCGGACATGTATAGGGCCGTATTACTATAAGAGCGGTATCCAGTTTCAAGTTGTTGCCAGGAGTGCTGATTAACTGAGGTTAGCAGATCATATTGTCTTAGTATAATAGACTGTGTCCTATACGTATTACAGGTAATTCATAACCTTTACCGTCTGCTTATTAAGTTAAGTTAGTTAATAGGGCCAAGAACGTATGGTCGGTATTGATGATCAACATGTGTATCTAACTACAGTCTATAACTAGTACTCTTAGTAGTGCACTGGTTACTGTACACAGTACAGTAGTAGTAGTAGTATTTACTAGTAATGTAGACTATATTGGCCGCGTCTATGTAAATCTATAATTAAGAAATAAGGCTCAACCGTTTGCGAGAAGAGGGCTATATCGTACGGTTATCGTATTTAGCTAATGCTAAGTACACCCATCTGGCCAGTAGACTTAATTTGCAGGTATATTTAATTAATTATAAATTATAAGTATTAGTTAATTTGTCTAAAACATAGGGTCATAAATACCGGCAAATACACACCCGACATGTATGGGCCTATAAGAAGCGTGAGTTGCAAGTAACACCAGGAGTGGCTAATTAAAACTTGAGGTTACGCTAGATATTTGGTTAAATTAATAGACTTGTGGTCCATACGTAATTACAGGTAATCATAACCTAGCCGTCTTGCTATTGAAGTTAAGACTTCTGCCGCGCGATTCGCCAACGCGCCCATAATCGCCATTTGTGCTACTGACTACGCAAGTTCCAACACGAGCATGCGCCGTTGACGTTCATCCGCAGTGGGACGAGTGGGGACTTCTCCACTTCGCATCCAAATGGTCATGCTCTTGCAACACACACACACCGCGGGCCCAAGAAATCTACGAATTCGCACAACTGTATGGGGTAAGTTGACGGGGTACGTATTATTTAGTTACTTATGGACAGCACTACACAATATCACGATAAACTGCTATCTTTACGAAGTGGGGACGTCCCCGGTTGTCAAGTGTCCGCACTGTTCGTGAGTTTAAAAACTTGATAATGTCCCCAGTTGTCCGTGATTACGAAACACAGCACCACACACACACATACACACACACACACACACACACACACACACACCACACACACACACTACACATACACCCACACACACATCACACACACGCACACGCACAACACCACAACACACACACACACCACACCGCCACACAACACGCACACCCACACACAACAACACACTCACACACACACACACACACACACACACACTCTCTCTCTCTCTCTCTCTCTCTCTCTCTCTCTCTCTCTTTCTCTTTCTCTCTTTCTCTCTCTCTCTCTCTCGTTATGTCTGTTTCTTATCCTGTTTCTCTCGCACTCGCTCTTTCTGTCTTTCCCTCACTCAGATCCCTACTCTCACTCTTGCAATCTTCGCCCTTTTCAGCTCTCGTATATATGATCACCCCTCTCTCTCTCTCTCTTTCTCTCTCACCCCTTCTCCTTTCCTGCCCACTTTCTCTCTTTCCTCGTGCTGCTTGTTGCAAGCAGTTTCACTGTTCAATGTAAATTTCTACACTCTGTACAAAGTCATGTATGTATTATACGCATGCGCAATCGTCTCCTTGGATTACACCTAGCAACATTCGGTAAAGGGGGTATGGATACACTTCTACATTCATATCTCTCTCGTCGACTGTGTGGAATGACACTTTCAAAGTATGAAGTACGCATGCGCGGTGTTTGTGCGAGCAATCCGTGTGTTAGGCACCACTCCGGCATGCAACTCCGCAGATCTAGCCCGCATTTTTCCATTTTCCCCGTCGATCGGGTAAGCACAGACAACTAGAAGCAGAGAGACTATATTGATTGCGATGCGTAGGGTAGTCACAGACCAGCAGTCGCCGTCCGTGTCTTATGTAAGGTACTTGTAAAACCCGGGGTTTCACCCATTCATGGGTGCGTCTTTTATATCACATATATATATATATATATATATATATATATATATATATATATATATATATATAT
>NW_014577309.1:373102-373546 GCF_000485595.1 Priapulus caudatus | reverse complement strand
CTCTCTCTCTCTCTCTCTCTCTCTCTCTCTCTCTCTCTCTCTCTTTCTCTCTTTCTCTTTCTTCCTGTCTCTCTCTCGCTGTCTCTCCACCTCTCTCTCTCTCTCTCTTTCTTTCTTTACCTCTATATTTTTCTCCCTTTCTCTCCATTTCTCTATCTCTCACTCGCGATCTTTCTCCCTTACTCTCTATCTCTATCTTTGTGTATGTGTCTCGTTCTGCGTTTTCTCTCTCTCTATTTTCTTTCGCTATAACTCACTATTCAGCACACACGCATGCACGCACGCATGCACGCGCGCACACACGCACATGCACACACACAAACACACACACACACACACACACACCCACACACACACACTCACACACACACACACACACACACACACACACACACACACACACACACACACACACACACACACACACACACACACACACACACA
>NW_014577309.1:371255-371699 GCF_000485595.1 Priapulus caudatus | reverse complement strand
ACAGTGGTGGCAGCAGCGGAGGCAACGGAATGGGGGGGGGGCAATGGCGTTGATCCAGCTTCAGTGTGAGCAGTGCGAGTCACGAGGGAAGCACGCGCGTCGGTATGTCTTCACGGCAGACTTCTGTTTGTGTGGCGCAGACGCGTAGCGGCCTTCTTAAAGACGACCGCCGATTAGTTATAGATATTCCTATCGGCTGCTAGCGCGGATGCAAGCGACGCACATTACAGACGTCGGTAGCAGAGAGCTGAGCAGCGCCGACGCCCCGCGTTCTATATATACGGACGTTTCTACGGATTCAATTATTAATTGCGCGTGTGAAGCGCGGATGTGTGCGTGTATGCGGGCGTGCGGTGTGTGTGTGTGTGTGTGTGTGTGTGTGTGTGTGTGTGTGTGTGTGTGTGTGTGTGTGTGTGTGTGTGTGTGTGTGTGTGTGTGTGTAGT
>NW_014577309.1:368659-369594 GCF_000485595.1 Priapulus caudatus | reverse complement strand
AGATCAGCACTACATATCATCACCACATATCAGCACCACAGATCAGCACCACAGATCAGCACTACATATCATCACCACATATCAGCACCACAGATCAGCACCACAGATCAGCACCACAGATCAGCACCACAGATCATCACCACAGATTAAGACATTATCGAGATCATATAATACTATTATGATATTTGTGTGTGCGAGTGTGCGTGTGTGCGTGGGTGGGTGGGTGCATGCGTGCGTGAGTAAGTGAATGCGTGCGTGCGTGCGTGCGTGCGTTAGCGCCTGCTTGTGTGCGTGCGTGCATGCGCGTGAGAGAGTGCGTGAGTGAGTAAGTGAGTGTGTGCGTGCGTGCATGCATGCGTGCGTGCGCGCGTGTGTGTGTATGTATAAGCTCTTGATTACATAGACAGCAGTGAATCGACGGGCCGTTGCTAGGTCAGTGACAATGCTTCTGATAAATATTACGATAGCGCTTACTCAGATCCATGGGAAGCGTCGACGAGACGCACAGCAGCAGCAGCAGCAACAGCAGCGGGAAGATTCTCAACCTCATGTCCATCCTTCCTGCGGTGTTTTCCTCGCTTCCGGCACGCGCTATCCTCGCATCGTCAACGTCCACCGCCGGCGCCACCTTCCTAATCCCGAAGCGTTTCTTCTAGATCAATCCCGGTTTTCATGATGGCCCTGTGCAGATAGGAAAACACTGGGTGTGAAACGCGGATTGTGTTCGCTTCGTGGTTACTAAGGCCGCGAGATATTTCCACTGATATAATATATATATATATACATATATGTGTGTGTGTGTGTTTGTGTGTGTGTGTGTGCGTGCGTGCGTGCGTGCGTGCGTGCGCGTGTGTGTGTGTGTGTGTGTGTGTGTGTGTGTGTGTGTTGTTGTGTGTGTGTGTCGTGTGTGTGTGCGCGCGGCGGTCTGTGGTCGG
>NW_014577309.1:366468-367648 GCF_000485595.1 Priapulus caudatus | reverse complement strand
GTGCGTGCGTGTGTGTGCGCGTGCGTGCGTGCGTGCGTGCGTGCAATTATGCGTGTGCGTGCCCTATGCGCACGTGTGTATTTGTAAAAGACATCCTGGTAATTCAACAGTAATGTGATAATATCCCAGGAGCAAAACTGTCCCAGTAAAGTGTGACTTGGCGCGCAGCCAGCGCGCGCATACTTCCACATTTTCAATACTCTGCGGTTCCGGACATTTATCAATTTAAACAGCGTCCATTAATTCGCATATAACGTTAATTATTCATTCGTAAGCTTTTACGTTTATTCCCGAACCCAACACCTAAAGCTACCCATGACACGACACGTGCTGTGCGCATGCGTTGCAGTCACACGCGGTCTATACCGATGTTGATGTGCCGCCAAAAACGAGGTGGGGCCACGTGCTTTTTGCGCCACATCCCACCAACACCTGATAGAGTCAACCAAACCCAACGCCACATCAACCAAAGCTGATAGAGTCAAGCGAATGTTTAAAACAGCTCGGCTTGCCTATAGTCGTACTGGGAGTCTCTTCGAATGTCGCTCAGCGTGCGTGACTGTAATAATACGATGTCCAACCAGCCCGTAGCTTCACGGCGAAACAAAGGCACCTTCTGCTTACAATCTTGGCGGTGCATAAAAAATATGCACGAATCTTGCGCGTATTGTGGTCGGAGACAGACCACGTTCGGACGATTTCGGTTGTACTTCGACACCTTACACCTGAAATACACTTCTATTTACAATTAATACTTTCTAATACAAATGCGACACCCTTCGGAGGGAAAATGATGGAAGTACTTACTATACAAACAGGCCACGCTTAACGGCGCCCCCCATGTAGTTATTTTGTTATCTACGATTTCGACCACGTTGTTTTTACGATTCGACCGATTCCTATAAAAACGTCATTGTCACGCGACACGGTGTATTAGACTATAAGGTTCTGCGACTGTTTGCGCTGAGAGTGGATTGATCATCTCACACTCACGACAGACTGCGTGATGGAAAATAATTAATGAGATTTGAATTGACAAGATGGAGTGAGTGTGCGATGCGATACCGTTCATGAGTGTTTGCTTTTTCTGCAACCAGTCGATTCGTAGACGTGCTTACAAACATTGTAAATACTCGAACAGCTTTCAAGCTGAGGGTTGTATGTTGTATATATATATATA
>NW_014577309.1:362182-365146 GCF_000485595.1 Priapulus caudatus | reverse complement strand
CTGGCGACGATTTCACGCACTTCAGGGAAAAGCAAATTCAATGGGATCAGAAAGCCTCTGAGTTTCTATAGTATTTTACGTATTTTATGGTCTCCATAGAGCAGCTGAGTACACGGTTTGGGCGGGTCATAAACAGTCAATCATCATAGCACGCTTCGCACGCCCCCTATATGTTCACCGCTAACTTTATAGCTCAGTGGCATCGAGCGATAAGCTCGTTATACCCACACGAAGTAGTGCAGTAGATATGCAGGCCGTAGAGACGGGTCCAGGCCTCTGCTACACTGGGTAGTGGCAATGGATTAATGTCCCATAGTAACGGTGCAGGCCTCCGCTACATATGCAAGGGTAGTGGCAGAGGATATCTATCCGATGGAAACCTCTGTTACACGCGTATGGTAGTGGCAGTGGACATGCATTCCGTAGAGATGGTCCGTGCCTCCGCTACACACGCGGGGTAGAAGCAGTAGACCTGCTTCCCATATAGAAACGGTGGAGGCCCTCCCTTGCGAACACAACACGCGCGTTATACAATCCCGCGGCACTGCTTTTGTGACTCGCCGGAAGTTGGCAGCCGGAAGTCGAACAGAAATAACGGCGTCTCCGTTTCACGGCATTTCCCTGATCGATGCCTGATTAAAATTTCGAACTATATAGTTTGATCCGTTCGCCGGCGCTGCGGGTGCGGGTGCTGGATGAGGGACGGTGGCATCTCGCGCCCTGCGTTAATGCGAGCATGAGCCGCGAGATGGCGCGCATTCAGCATGCGATGTGATCAGGCTCGCTATCAAACTCCACGCTCTCGCTCTGGCTCAATTCTACCACTGCCACAAGCTGATTTCCGTAAGAATTTCTTGCGCTTTTTTATTATAAGTTTTACAGCGACCCCTTGTCCTATGTAATACGGTGTGTACTTATAAAAGCTGCAAAGATATTAAAATTCCAACCATTATTTTATGAGAAATTTGATAAAATAGTGATACGAAATAGTGCGCCCATTTACTACTTTCAAATCATTACGCTGTTTACTAAACTAAGTTCATGTATTTATCATGAATTTCTGGGATGATTGCCAATATACCTAATTCTCGAACATTGTCTTTGATACATTTGTGCGTATTCAACTTAAAACATCTAAATTTGTCCACCAACAAACATGCAAATCATAGAAATTTCTAATGTTTTGTTCGACGGCGACTTTGCGGCCGTTGGATTGCCATTTGCTGGATTTCCCCGGAGCTCCGCCCACTTTAAAAATAGTGCTAGCATTGTGGCAGTGGTATTATCCTGAGTGTGGTAAGGGGCACTGCATGCAGTTTGGCTCGCTATACGCACTGGTGCGCCTTTTTTCCTCGCTTCCCGCCGGCCCTTTTGATCATGCGGCGCTTTCAGCTGCGCATCACTTCATGCGCGTCGGCACGCACGCGCGCACGCGCACATGCATATACATGCATAATGCAATATCGGGTACGTGCGCCCGGCGGCGTGGGCGTGCGTAAGGGTTTGCGCGCATGTGTGCGTGAGTGAGCAAGTGTGTGCGTGGTGCGTGTGTGCATACGCGCATGCGTGCATGGGTGAGGGAGGGAGTGCGTGTGTGAGCGAATGCGTGTGTGTGCGTGCGCGCATGCATGTGCGTGCGTGCGTGTGCGTGCGCGCGTTCATGCGTGCGCGCGTGCGAATGCGTGCGTGTGCGTGCATGCGTCTGTGCATGTGCGTGCATGCGACTGTGCGTGTGCACCTACACACGCAGCAGTGCGTCGTTAACCATGCATGCAGTGCGCTTCACAATACGTAGGAAGTTAGAACGAGCGCTGTTTCAGGTGCATACAAAAACGCCGCTCATTTTTCCCGCCAACAAAACCCGCGCTCTCGTTCAGTAGCCGACGTTCGCGTGAGACGAGACGGCGAAAACTCCGGTCGCAATTGTGCGACAGATCCGGCATGACGATCTCTTCATACGACTGTAGCCAGAATGTGATCACCCCCCCCTCGCCAGCGAAGCCAATGCTTACTTACGTGTGAACAACAGGCGCGGGGCGATAGCAGGGTAGCTGTCAGCCTTATATACAGTGTCATCATCATCACTGCTGCTGTCGCCCTCATCGTCGTCGTCGTCGTCGTCGTCGTCATCGTAGTCGTGGTCAGTGCTACAATGACGACACTGTAATTTAATCGCCGAATTCTCATTCTGAATTGTCACAATCATTGTCATTATCATCGTTCCCGCCATCACCATCGTTATCATCGTCATCATCATCATCATCACAGTTGTCATCGCCATCACCATCGTCATTATCATCACCATCGTCATCACCACCAGCAGCAGCATCTTCGTCGTCTGCCTCTTTTTCATCTTTGCTTTCTTCTTCATTATCATCATCAGCAGCAGCAGCAGCATCCCTGCTTCCATCGTCATCGTCGTATCCCGCCTCCGTCATCGCCGTCATTACTGCGGTGAGTTGTGTGAAGCCAGCCCCCTTCGTCCATAAACAGCTCATATCATCGATATACGGCTAATTACGGGCGAATGCGTTAACAAGAGAGGCTGCACGCGCCCTAGGCGTTTGCCGTTATCTAGGGAGCGAGCACCAAAAAAATGCAGCTACAGTATGCGAAGAACGACAAATCGGTTGCAGTGTTTGCTCGGTGCGGAATATTGGTGATTGCATTCACCGTCACCATCGTCGTCATCGTCATAGCTATCGTCATCGTCATCGCTATCGTCATCGTCATCGTCACCGTCATCGAAATCACCATATTCATCATCATCACCATCACCATCATCATCATCATCATCAACGTGACCGTCAGCAGCGGCGGCAGCGTCATCGTCGTTGTCCTCGGCGGCGGCGGAGCATAATCATCATCATCGTCGTTATCGCCCTGCATTACTGTCGACATTTGCCTCTTCCGTGTCGGTCGCACCACTCATACCCGCCCACATAATCCCAGCCCACCGCCCCT
>NW_014577309.1:352649-360639 GCF_000485595.1 Priapulus caudatus | reverse complement strand
ATGTGTGTGTGTGTCTGTGTGTATGTGTGTGTGTGTCTGTGTGTGTGTGTGCGAGAAAGAGAGAGAGAGAGAGAGAGTGCGTGTGCGTGCGCGTGCGTGTGTGTGCGTATCTATGTGAGTGTGCTCGTGTGTGCGTGTTCGTGCTTGCGCGTACACATGTAGAGTAGCCGTTAATCGTTCGCTGCCTCTATACTCGGTCATCGCTGATCTATACGGTAGCTAGCGTTGCGCTTCTTGCAGTCAATATTCCTCCTCCTCCTTCCCCTCTCCATCCTCCTCATCATTATCACATTCCTCATTATCACCTCCCTTCCCCTTCCTCCTCATCTTCTTCTGCCTTCTCCTCTTCACTCTTCATCCTCCTCCTCCTCCTCCTCCTCTTCTTCTTCCTCTTCCTCCTCCCCCTCTTCCTCTCCCTCGTCGTGAGAGGAATACATGACAGGAATACCGCATCGCTAGCGAGATTGAATATATGCGACGGTAAGAATTTACGGCTCGCGAGCAAAAAGAAAAACAAATGGCACCTACAGTAACTGTCGTAGCACGAACATCGCCCCCATTCGTGCGATTGCAAGCGGCTACCCATGGTCGTAACTAGCATGGAGGGTGGTGCAAGGGGGGCAGTATACTACCAATGTAGATACTATTACTTATAATCAATAGCCAACGGCGAAGTTTTAACGGTCAACTACCCAGAGCACATACCGCACTTGGCTTTGCCAGTACCACCCCCGATACCCCCAGGCAAAATCAGTTAGCTGCGACCCTAGCTGCCTACCTCATCGGCAGGCGATGGCTGCACGGTGGATGACGACCCACGCGCTCTATGAGCGCTGGGAGGCGCAAGACGCATGAATAAATGAGAGAGTGAGTGCCAAAGCTTCCTCCCTCCCTCCCTTGCTCCTTCTCATTCTCCCCTCCTCTCTCTCTCCTGCACGCTTGCCAAGCGGAGACCATTACGCCTGCGTGCGTTCGCTCGGCCCTCTCTGATTGCCTATCAAACATTGGCAATTACGCGCGCACTCTAGCGGGATGATGGTGGAGAAGGTGGTGGATGGCTACACGGCACTTTAATCAGCTGCACAACACAAGCACACGCCGTACCACGCTCATGCCGCGCCTTTGTGTTTTAAGGGTGTGGGATCTGCGCAGTACGCATTTGTTACGTATGTATGTATGTATATATATATATATATATATGTACTGTATATTGCAACTCCCGCTGAGTCCAATACAAGCGCACGCACGGATTCCATTTGTTACCAATACACTATATATTACTTCGCAAAAAGGGTTCAGTATAAGCGCATGCACAGTATATAATTGTTAATTTATACTATATATTACTACCCCTGGTGAGTTCAATACAAGCGCACGCACGGATTCCATTTGTTGCACATATACTATATATTACTATACGCATGATAGGTCCAGTACAAGCCCATGCACCGTATCTATTTGTTAATTTATACTATATATTACTTCTCCTGGTGAGTCAAATACAAGCGCACGCACGGATTCCATGTTGCACATACGGGCCTATACTATATATTACTATACGCATAATGGGTTCCGATACAGGCGCGCTTGCACAGAATCCATTTTGTTACTATTTATTACAGTATACTATCTAGTACTACTCATGATGGGTCCAGTGCAAGCGCACACACGGGGTATCTATTTGTCACGTATATACTATATATTACTACTCCCGATGAGTCCAATACAGGCGCACGCACGGTATGCATTTGTTACACATATACTACACATTCTTGCAGCCGCTGATGTGTTAAACACAAGTGCACGCACGGAATCCATTTGTTACGCACACATACTATATATTACTATTCATGATGGGTTTAGTACAAGCGCGCATGCACGGAATCCATTTCTTAACGTATCCACATACTATAGCTATTGCTCCCAGCGGGTAACAAGTAGTGAGTAGGTGGATGTGATCGTGGGGTGGGATGCGGACCGAATACCGTCTTCCCCTCACACAGACCTATAAACCGGCATTAGTGTGTGTGCGTGTATGCGTCGAATAAATGCAGAGGACATGTTGTCGCGATCGAAGCAAGATCGTTTCAAATCGCGAGCACGGCGAACGCACGGCAAGGGGTTAATAAAGGATCTAGTAATGGAAGCATGGGCTCGTGTAGCGGGCATCGTGCGGCGATGAAAATACGTATAATAAAACCAGCGTGATTAATGTGGGTGGAAACCCGACAGAGAACCCGCTGGAGCGTTTTGTGCTTCCGATCTATATCATTGGTGATAGTGGGGCATTGAAATACAGGCTGAGTGAAAGAGAGAGAAGGCGAGAGAAGGCGAAAAGGAAAGGGAGAGAAACGGAGCGAGAAAGACCGAGATAGAAGAGGGAGGAAAAAGAAAGAGAAAGAGAGAGAAACAGAGACGGTGCGAGTGAGAGCGCAATAGAGAGAGAGGGGGCGAGCGAGAAACAGAGATAGATAGAAAGGGTGAAAGGGAGGGAGAGAGAAGGGGGAGACGCAGAGAGATAGAGGGAAAGGGGAAAGAGACGCAGAGAGAGGGGGAAGAGAGAGGAAGAGAGAGACGCAGAGAGAGGAGGGGAGAGAGATAGGGGAGAGATGCAATTTAACTGCACGTCTTAAAGATTCGGTTCGATGCGACAACAGCTTGACGGGCAGATGCTGGCAATTCTATTAGCAGTCCATGCCCCGCGAACAATTTTCATATTTGAATAAGATTATTTTTGCGCAATCGCCGAGCAGCGCACTATCATGCCATTCGCATACAATCGCCCATGCAACCAAATCCCCCTCATCCACCCCACTCACCATGCCAACCGAAGCTATCACGAATCTACATTCTCCCTCAAAACTTCTCGGTGTAGTACGATTAAGCGCATCGACAGCGAAGGCGACAGTGGACATTCAAAGACGCGGTCTGTACCTATCACGAACATTTTCCCGCATAATTCGAACACTTGTGTAGCACGTACGATGTACGGACATAGACCTACAGCCGTTACAACCGTCGCATACCTCTCCGTGCTGCTCTGGCATGCAGGAGTAATCGCCCGCCGTTTATCATGTATTCTCATCCCCGGAATATCCATCCAGCCGCAGCGCGCGATCTCAATGGCGTCTGATGACCTTATATTACCCGTAGCGGCAGACGAGAGTTTACCCAGAACAAATGATGGTGCTGTTACTACATACAGGACCCGTAGTCTGTGGATGAGAGATGAAGAATGGTGCGACTGCCCCTCTGCTTATAGACTTTGCCGAAAGAAAAATCATGAGCATGATGAACACGAATAATCGTAAAATAAAGGTTACTTGTAAATAAATAATGGTAATCGTAAAATAAAGATAATAAATAATAATTGATCAGAATTATATCCCTTTTGGCTAATTTTCTTGAAACCGTAAAGGAGTATTCCCTCGCCGTCTCTAGGCTAGGTCACGAATGTGTGCCCCGTCCCTAGGAAATACCGCCATGCAGAGTCCCGTTATCAGGAATGAAGATTTAGAATAAGAAATCAGACTTAACATTATATTAGTCTTATATGACACCTTAACTAAATCAGCTTTTTTTTTATTAGACCGGAACTCTGTATGCACTGCGTATAAGCAACCTGTAACTTTACATGTTTCGGTCAACGGTCTATGAGAAAATGTTAATGATACGATTATCGTTAAGAATCATTTTGTTTTTGATAACGGGCTCTATGCGACCGTTCTGTGGAAGGACGCCCCCATCGTAACGTGCGGTTAGGTGCAGTAGCAGGGTAGCAGCATCTAAAAAGAGTGTTATTCACACGATAATCACGAGCTAATTCATACACATCGACACGTTCGTTTTTAGATTCAACTAGTTTGGGAGCCAGAACATGTGCCACGCGCGCCCCACGCACACACTTTCATACATGAATTCATACGATCCATTGGTATCACGTGACCAAAAAATTATAACCGGCAGAGTGGTAAGGTCCGACATTTTGTCCATAATAACCATGCACACAACTGCCGTCTTTGCTACGGTTAGCTAGCAGACTAGCCCTTTAATAGACGCAGAGATCTTGGGCTACATCCGTCTGCGACCTGCCAGCTAAATAGTAACATCTACATTATCTGCGTCAGCTTGTGTTCCGCCTCCGTTAGGACTAGTGGAGGCGATATATCTGCTAGGAACTCTGCAATAAATGACTCGGTTATTTCGCGACGAGCGCCATTAAACTAATGGCTTGCTTCCTCCATCAGGGGCGGCACAAGCCGTACGTAGTAAGTCTGCGTTATGCCCCGACAGTTAATGGCTACATCTGTGTCACAGCCTGCCACAGTTGATGGAGCGGCTAGTCTCGTCTCGCATAGTCAAGCCCGGATTAAGCTATAGTGCAAGGTGCCTGTAGCATGTGTTATGAAAGACCCTTAATTACACTAAAACACATATATATTAAAACACATAAATTTGCATAGCAAAGCAATCGTATTTTGCTATATAACCAGATAATTTTTCCACAAATATGTCTGATATTTCTGTAATTGTATTACTTACATGTATGTGTCACTTTCGAAAAAGTCCAAATTAACAATTGACTATTGAAAAAACGACAATTTGCAAGCTACATTTTTTCGATATCTATACACGGCTATCCTTGCGACAACACGCAGTATGCATCTGCAGCCACCATTACTGCGTCCGCCATCACTGCGTCCGCCATCACTGCGTCCGCCATCACTGCGTCCACCATCACTGTGGCCGCCATTACTGTCGCACTCTAGGCGCCGGGAGCCAGCTCCGAGAATCGCGTGATTATATATCCTAAATGAATTTATTTGCGTTATGCGCGAACAGATACGAGAGAGAGCGGATGCGAGAGTGTATTACATTTGCATGCGTGGCGTGGTATAGCGTATACAGAGAGCGGCGCCCGAGCAATACATAGATGCGGGAAACTAGATTAAATGCGCGCGCCGTGGTCGTGGTGGAGGCCGTTATATGAGGCTGGCGGTGAGGCGGGGGAACGGGGGATCCACGCGTTCTTAACTAACATGAATAAATAAAATGTGTGCCGGCCGACATTGCGCGGTGATATGCGAAAGATGCTGATACGCGATTTATGCCAAGTTACTGCGGCGCCCCTCCAGATGGCGCCGCGCGCAGTGCGGTAATTGTAGGCTATTCTAGGATATCCGATTCACCGTGAATTCTATAATGAATTCTTTTGAATTCCGGGAATTCGTGCGTGATTCCATTATAGCTGGCTGCACGTCGATTTTCATTCAACTATCTACCGCGTGCGTGTACGCACGAAACTAATAGAAATGCAGATATAAGAGGGTCGTTCCATGGCGTCTCTTCATACAGTATCTTCTCAATGCTATGTATTAAGGACCTAGTCATTTGTTTGTGCCTAGCAGTACCTATATAAGATACACCACGCGTAAACACATGCAAATGATAGAATTACATTCTTCAAAGTAGATATGCTGTTGCACAGATTGCGTTACGATCCACCTCAAAATACGTGTATACTTGTACGATAGAAACAAAACGTAGAGCGAATATGCGTATCGTGTGTAGATTAATGTCACACTCCAGCTTCACGGCCGGTCGCCGCACTCCACTGCCGAGCCAATCGAGTGTCACTCAAGCGAGCGACGCAAAGCAGTTTCCCAATTAGCGGCGCGTGTATTGCGCTCTTAATAAGGACTAATGAGTAACGGATGCTGGGTCTCGCTGGCCGCTTCGCTTGCATCGTGAATCATGAAGAGATGCAAAGATGCAGGGATGCAGAGATGCAGAGATGCAGAGATGTAAAGATGCATAGATTTAGAGATGCGGAGATGCGGTGCGGGAGGGAGTCTGCCGTCAGTCAGCCACAGACATGGCTTCACTGTCGTGTCAGCGTAGCAACGTCGCGTCACGCATGCGCGCCAAAATCTATGAATAACTTTATTTCAAGATCTTTCTTTCAAAATTTATGGATGACTTATTTAAAAAAAAAATTTTCTCCAAAATCTAAGAATCTATCTACGAATACGACAATTCTTTCATTCTTCAGCATCGGAATAACTTCCTTTGGAATTTGCGGTAATATAAGAATACACACTTATATCAGGATAGATTCATTTGTCAAAGCCGTCGCTCGCAGAATGGAAGATGTATCAGGATGCACGGACGCGCGTCTGCTATGCTGGGGCTTTCTACGTGCCACGGCTTTCTAATGCCATCGTGAGAGTAATTTTCCTTCAAGAGAAATTCACGAATTTACCTGTTCGAAACAGTTTCGACATTGGTCTAGTTATCTTTTTTTTTTCTTTTGTCTAGTCGAATGAATTTTGTCCGAGGCGTAAAGAATTCGCGTACGTTGCTATTATGCAGCTTCGTTTCGCTCGAGAAACACAATAGTGTCGACATTTGCTGCTAACAGTTTGGAGTAATAGATTTATCGAGAATAAATTTACTGCTTTACATTACCGTGTAATCAAAAGCAACGTATTCCCAAAAATATGCAACACACCATCTCGGCTAAGTACGCCATGCGCGTGCGCAGAATTATTCTTAACACTCGCATGGCGATTACGCAAACGCGACGCTGGAGCACTAATAGTTTTCTTATTAATTATTCTAATTTCGATTACACATTAGCTGGCTACGAACGCAGCTGACTGGGCGGTTTCGAGGTGTATTCGCGTTGCATCCTGTGTTTTGTGGTTCTAGTAACGATCAGGGGGACCCAGTTGTCAGAAACAAAGTAGTCTTATCATATAGACTGCTAAACATTCCAATGACATTTTTGTCTGGAGAACCGGCTCGGCATGACTTGCTGCCTGTTATCTGCCACCTTAGCCCGGCAGTTACACGTTATAGTTGGCGTGTCCCTCCACAGAACGGAGCCTAGAGCCAGTTATCAGAACAAATTAATTCTTAACATTATCATAACATTAACTTTCGTTCAATGACGTTGGCAGAAACAATATCGTCTTAACAGTTAGCCTGTTAAATGAACTTTTTGTTCGCTAGACCTGGCTTATATGCTGCCTACGCTGCTACTGCATCTATCGCCCGTATACACATGACAGTGTCATCTTACAGCACCGGCTAAGCTAGAGCCGTCTTATATACAAAAATTATTCCTTAGAATTTAGTGTGAACATTTTCTTATAGACTGTCACAGAAATTCATGGCTGAAGCTTCTGAATTCACGCAGCTGTACAGCGGTCGCTCTAGGAGAAACGTGTTGTTAACACTAATTATAACACTAATCGTTAACTATGTTAACTAATGTTAACTAATGTTAACTAATGTTAACTAATGTTAACTAATGTTAGGACTAATGTTAGGACTAATGTTAAGACTAATTTTGTTTCTGACAACGGCCACCAGGGTGTCGAGCCTATCTCCTTACTACTGAGCCGCGACGCCATTTTAGTGCACGACTCCATTCGCGACACTACCAAAGACTCTATATACTATGTATATAGTATATAGGATCTTTGACACTACTCTAGCGACACATCTCTTACGTTCGTTCATGCGGCGTATAGACGCAGATCACCACAACGCCATGATGCACTCGAAGTTCCCTCCTATTCGCAGCGCCATGATCTCAGACTACTCATCACAGACCCATCTTGACAAGCATCGGGACGCTTGTTGTTCACGCGACTAGGCCGTCGGACGCTCGCCTGCTTTCCGTAAAAACATCGAGCGATAGTTTACGTTTAAGAGTATAATTGGTTTTATGCGATTACGCAAAAGCGGGAAGATTCTGCCCGCCGTCAGTCGATGGTATTTTGGCGTGCGGCGATTGCACGACTGCGCGGTAGAATGCTTCAGCTTTCTCTATAATTCGCAGCGTGGCTGCTATAGAGAGAAAGAGAGAGAGAGAAAGAGAGAGAGAGAAAGAGAGAGAGAGAGAAAGAGAGAAAGAGAGAGAGAGAGAGAGAGAGAGAGAGAGAGAGAATAGCTAAGCTACCGCGGAAGCCAGAGGACCCGT
>NW_014577309.1:349481-351693 GCF_000485595.1 Priapulus caudatus | reverse complement strand
TGCTGCTACTGCTACTGCTACTACTGCTGGTGCTGCTGCTGCTACTGCTGCTACTGCTACTATTACTGCTGGTGCTGCTGCTGCTGCTGCTGCTGCTGCTGGTGGTGGTGGTGGTGGTGGTGCTGCTGCTGCTGGTGGTGGTGGTGGTGCTGCTGCTACTGCTGCTGCTGTTAATGCCGCTACTGCTGCTGCTGCTGCTGCTGGTGGTGGTGGTGCTGCTGCTACTAAGCACTAACAGTAGCAGTAGCAGTAATGGCAGTAGCAGTAGCATCATCAGTAGTATCGGTATTACCGGAAGTAGCAGTAATAGCACAGCAGTAGCAGTAGCAGCAGTAGCAGCAGCAGTAGCAGTAGCGGTATTACCAGCACTAGCCGTGGCAGTAGTAGTAGTAGTAGCAGTAACAGCAGCAGTAGTAGTAGCATTAGCATCAGCACCAACACCACCACCAGCAGCAGCAGGAGCAACAACAGCAGCAACAGCACCACCACTAGCAGTAGCAGCAGCACCAATAGCAGCAGCAGTGGCGGTATTACCAGCACAAGCAGTAGCAGTAATAGCAGCACCAGTAGCAGCAGTAGCAGTAGCCGTAGCAGTAGCAGTAGCAGTAACAGCAGCAGCAGTAGCAGCAGCAGTAGCGGTATTAACAGCGCTAGCAGTAGTAGTAGCAGTAATGGCAGCAGTAGTAACAGCAGCAGTAGCAGTAATAGTAGCAGCAGTTGCAGTAGCAGTAATAGCAGCAGCAGCAGCAGCAGTAGCAGCTGCAGCAACAGCAGCAGCAGCAGCATCATCAGCAACAGCAGCACCACCACCAGCAGTAGCGGTAATAACAACACTAGCAGTAGCAGGAATAGCAGCAGTAGCAATAACAGCCGCAGTAGTAGTAGCAGTAATAGCAGCAGCAGCAGCAGCAGCAGCAGTAATAGCGTGCCGGGGGAATAAAGGTCCGCAGAATTTCGCGTGAAAGCGACCGTTGACTGTCGCCGCATAGCTGTATGAGATTTTCCTCCCTCGCCAGTTTCTATCAATGATCTCTAGCCCCCCGATACATCGTTCCTTTATATCCCGGCCGGTGTATATTGCACCAATTGCTCCGTTAGTTTGCCGATATATTTTTGTCGGGACGACGCCAGCGCACAATCGCCCGTGACGTCATTCGAACGCGCGACACGTCAGCGTAGATTGACGAACGATTTTCACGCTATAGATTCGAAATATTATATATAAATTTTGCGAGGCGTAAGCTTGGTACGTTGTATTATGCAGCTTCGTTTCGCTCGAGAAACACAACTAGTGTCGACATTTCTGCTAACAGTTTGAGTACATAGATTTATCGAAGAATAAATTTACTCTTACATTACCGTGTAATCCAAACAACGTATTCCCAAATATGCACCCACCATTCTCGGCAAGTCACGCATGCGTGCAGAAATCTACACTCGATGGCGTTACGCAAACGCGACGCTGGGCACTAATCACGTTTTCTATTAATTATTCTAATTTCGATTACACATTAGTGGCACGAACGACTGACTGGGCGGTCGAGGGTGTCATTCGCGCTTGCATGCTGGTGTTTGTGGATTCTAGTAACGATCCAGGGAGGGACCCGTTGTCAGAAACCAAATTAGTCTTATCATTAGACTCTTAACATTCATGAACATTTTTGTCGGGAACCGGCTCGGATGCTGCTGCCCTGTTACTGCACCTAGCCGCACGTTATGTTGGCGTGTCCCTCCACAGAACGGTAGCCTAGAGCCCGTTATCAGAAACCAAATTATTCTTAACATTAATCATAACATTAACTTTCGTCATAGACCGTTGGCAGAAACAATATCAGTCTTAACATTAGCCTTAACATGAACCTTTTTGTCGTAGACCTGCTTATATGCTGCTACGCTGCTACTGCATCTAGCCGCTCGTTACAATGACGTGTCCATCTACAGCACGGTAGCCTAGAGCCCGTTATCATATACAAAATTATTCTTAACATTAGTCGTAACATTTTCTTATAGACTGTCGACAGAAACATGGTGAACTTCTGATTCACGCACTGTACAGCGGTCCGCTCTACGAGAAACGGTTGTTAACACTAATATAACACTAATGTTAACTAATGTTAACTAATGTTAACTAATGTTAACTAATGTTAGGACTAATGTTAACTAATGTTAACTAATGTTAACTAATGTTAACTAATGTTAGGACTAATGTTAA
>NW_014577309.1:341439-348985 GCF_000485595.1 Priapulus caudatus | reverse complement strand
AGAGAGAGAGAGAGAGAGAGAGAGAGAGAGAGAGAGAGAGAGTATAGCTAAGCTACCGCGGAAGCCAGAGGACCCGTTGCCAGAAATAAAAAAAGTCTTAACATTGGTCCTAAGGGCCTCGTAAATTAAAATCTTCTCGTAGACCGCACTCATATACACTGCGTATAAGAGACTGGTAATTTCACCATGTCTCTGTTAACGGTCTAAGAGAAAATGTGAAAATGTTACGATTAATTATGACACTAACTTTATTTCTGATAACGGACACCAGCTTTGTAGCGTGTATACGAGACGAACGAGCTGACGACCTGCTTTGTCGCGCTATACAACATAGCAAATATTTCTGCAGGAATTTCGATCACTGTAATCAAGGTTGAGTTGCGGTTATGATCTCTAAACTTTCTATGATCGTCGTTGTCGACATGGCGGCGGCATGAGCATTATTTAAATGAACAGAGAGTTCGCGGTGGTTGCGCGTGTTTTGTTGTGCGCGTGTTGTGTGCGTGGTTGGTCGGCAAGCGACTGAATGCCAGCTATAGATTTGATTTCTGCCCCGTTTATAAATACTGGGGACGTTATTTGACGGGAGACTGTTGGATATCGTTGTCATTTTGTTGCAATTGTCGTATTTGCGAGATGGAATCGGGTCATCTCGCAATAACACGTCAGGGAATTTATCATCACGGTGTGATTAATCATTCGGTTTGTTTCGGTTCGTGAGGTCGTGTCAAGCTGAAATATACAGATGGAGCTCCACGCACGCACACGCGCGAATGCACACACGCGAGGACATACACACACACTCGGATCGAGACGCACTTACACGCACGCTCGCATGCACGCACGCATGCACTACCCACTCACATGCACGCACATGCACGCACGCGCGCATATACATGTACGCACGACAGCATTCATGATCACTCACACGCACACACGCCCGCACGCAGTCACTCACACGTACGGCCCGGCCATACACACACGCGCACGCACGCACACATGCACACACGCACGCACGCACGCACACATGTACGCATACACGCACGCACGCATGCAGCATCGCACCCGCGCATATTCAACGGAAGATTCCTTTATTTTTCACGCACCTTTATATCGGCCCGCTGTATCGTGTCGTCCAGCCGACGCTCGACTGTCGCTGGCCGCGTCACGATAAACCGACATTTCCGGTCGTTGGCCGTCGCCGCCACCACCAGTTTACCCGTGATTCGTCTGCCGAGAGACGGCCGCCAGACGAACGAAGCTTGTTCAATTAATTGCGAGTTGACCGCGTGACTTGGCGTAATTACTTTGCGGAGAGGCGGCGATTCGATCACGCCGCCACGCCACCACGGTCGTCGTCTGGCTGGTGTGGCCAGCGACGTCTGACTGTCGACCGCTGCTGTTGTTGCTGCTGCTGCTGCTGCTGCTGCTGGTGGTGGTGGTGGTGGTGGTGCTGCTGCTGCTGGTGGTGGTGGTGGTGGTGGGGGCTGCTGCTACTTGCTTGCTTTTTCTTTGAGTAAGCGGCACCTGCCGCTGCTGCGCTGCTCGGTGTGGTGTGCTAGTCGCATGCTACAAGCATAACATAGCAGATAGCAGTAATGGCAGTAGCAGTAGCATCATCAGTAAGTATGGCTATACCGGAAGTAGCAGTAATAGCCACGAGGCAGAGCAGTAGCAAGCAGTACAGCCAGCAGTAGCATAGCGGTAACCAGCATCTAGCGTGGTCAGTACGACAGTAGTAGCAATAACACAGCAGTAGTAGTACCATTCCATCAGCACCAATCACCACCACCAGGCAAGCAGCAGGAGCAACAAACAGCACAAACAGCACCACCAACCTATCAGCTAGCAGCAGCACCTAATAGCAGCACAGTGCGTATTAATGACCAGCCACAAGCAGTAGCAGTAATAGCAGCAACCAGAGCAGCAGTAGCAGTACGCCGCAGCAGTAGCAGTAGCAGTAAGCAGCAGCAGCAGTACAGCAGCAGACCGATTAACACAGCGCAGCAGTAGTAGTAGCAGTAATGGCAGCAGTAAGTACCAGCAGCATACGGCAGTAATATAGCAGCAGTTGCAGTAGCATAAGAGCATCAAAGCAAGCAGCAGCAGTAGCTCGCTGCAGCAACAGCAGCCGCCACAGCATCATCAAGCAACAGCAGCACCGACCACCAGCAGTAGGCGTACATTAACAACACTAGCATAGCAGAAATAGCAGGCAGTAGCAATCACAGTCCGCAGTAGTGACAGTAAAGCACAGCAGCAGCAGCACGCAGCAGCAGCAGTAATAGCGTGCCGGGGGAACTAAGTCGCCAATCCGCCGTGAAAGGACCGTTGACCTGTCGTCGCGCATTAGCCTGTATTTTGAGATTTCTCCACGCTCGCCAGTTTCTATCAATGATTCTCTAGCCCCCCGATACATCGTTCTTTATACCCGCCCGGTGTATATGACCAATTGCTCCGTTAGTTTGCCGATATATTTGTCGGGACGACGCCAGCGTTCACATCGCCCCGTGACGTCATTCGAACGCCGAGCGACACGACAGCGTAGCATTGACGAACGATTTTCACGCTATACGATCGCAAATATAATCCTAATATATATATATATATAATAATATATAATATATATACAACGTATTAAGTGACGAGAGGTTGACGACTCGCTCTGACCGGTATGAGAGAGAGAGAGACGACCCGGCTAGAGCATGCATGAGAGCGAACGTTCTCGTACCCCCGCTGCCATCGACGTTGTTGCTGTGACGGCATTCGATATTACCAGCAACAACATCACCCTCGTTAGTGGCCATCGCGCTCGTCAACCGCTCGATGTGAACATGCAGGTAGGCCTATAGGCTGTAATTGAGGCGTAACCCTTTAACGAGCACCCGCACGACTAGCAAGTTACACGCGGCTCATCCATAGATATCATACATATGCATTCATGCATGCATTCACTGTGGATACAGAGTTACACGAACTATGGCTCAATCATCTACCACCGGAAGTTCGACGGCAGCGCCATCTATCGCATCGTAACAAAAGTAAATCCGGGTTTGCCTGACAGACGTTGTCGTTCGTGTGCGTGTCTTCACCCTTCGAAGCGACGCGCGGGAGAAAATCAAATAGAAATAGAAGACGGAGGCGCTTCCGTTCGTCGGCACCGGCGCGGTGCTATTGCGTCGTCGGTCGGCGAGACGGCCGATACAGGCCCCAGCAGGAAGCCGGTCGATACAGCCCGTCGCCAAATTAGCACTTACGCGCGAGCAGACGAGATCCCAAACAGAAGAGAGCCGGCTTCAAAAGCGGGGTGGCAGGGGAAGGGAAAGGGAGGGAGGAGGAGGAGGGGGAGGGTAGAAAGTTCGAAGACAGTGCGGTCTGACGGTCAGGTTCTCGGGGCCATTCTGGTATGTACTGCGAGAGAAATATATGAAAGACCTGTACATTGTTCTTGAGCATGTAGACTACGATACGCGCGCACGCACGCGCGCATGCACGCGTTTCTTACTATCTACGCACGCACTGCACGCAACGTTCTATCTATTTTTTTTTTTTGAAACACGCACGCACGCACGCACACATCAGTTTTCACACACAGCATTCTCTCGTCTATGCACACCCATACGTACGTACACAGAAGACGGAAAGGATAGAGACAGAGGAAAAGATGCAGATGTAGACAAACGGCCGAGCAGCTGATGAAAAGAGAATTGAGAGACACACAGTGAGACAACCCATCTGAGCGTATGGTTCGATTAAGATGAGAGCAGGACTATCTGCTTGTTGCTTCTGCATCAATTAAAACATAATGGGACGCAATTACATTGGAAAGACGTTTAGTTTACAAAATTCGCGGTTAATATTGTCGACATTTTTCAGTAATTAATGTTGAATTACATTCTAAATGTAACTCGAAGTCGCTCGCCTCACTCGTCGCGTTAATATTGAGATAATGGAAAATAAATTGTGTTTCGACACTTAATCCGACCGCCATAATGCTTCCGCAGTCCCCGACCCTCATTTTTGTAGAATGGAAACTTAATGACATTTGCTCTAAAGCGCAACAGACTCGCACTCGCCGCTACGAGTTTTAGGAATCTGATCCTTCGCGAGTCGAACTCACGGTGCGAGAGCGCGCTGTCGCTGTGCGCGCGTTGTGTGGTGTGCGGCCGTGCGTGGTGTGTGTGGTTGTGCGCGTACTGCGCATGTCTGTGCGTGTGTGTGCGCGCGCGTGGTGCGTGGCGGCGCGCAGCGGTATGTTGCGAGCGCACCCCCTCGTTCTCTCTTTTTTTTCCCGTCACCGACAGTTCCCGTATAACGCACGAACGCTAGACGCACGGCGACGGCGTCGGTACAATTATTTACGTGCAGCCCTGCGTATCACGGCGGCAGCAGCGGATAACCTAATAGCGTGTCATATTTTGAAACTCTGCGAGGATTCAATCAGATCGCACGCGGGACGTGATCAGAGCCTCAGCAGAGATGCGGCGCTGATGATGGCGATGCTGATGATGGCGAGCTGATGAGGGCGATGCTGATGATGGCGAGCTGATGATGGCGATCTGATGATGGCGGCGCTGATATGCGATGTGATGAGGCGATGCTGAAATGGCGATGCTGATGATCGGCGATGCGAGAGGCGATGCGATGATGCGATCTGATGATTGGCGATGCTGACGCTGGCTGATCGATGATTGCGATGCTAAGATGCGAGTGCGATGACGATGGCGAGCTGATGATTATGTGTCTATGCTGATTGATGGCGATGCGATGAAGGCGATGCTGATGATGCGATGCGATGAGGGCGATGCGATTGGCTGGCGATGCTGATGATGGCGATGCTAATGATGCCGATGCGGATGACGATGGTGATGCTGATGATGATGGCGATGCTGAAGCGATGCTGATGCTGGCCATGCTGAGATAGCGATATGATGCTGATGCTGAGCTGATGTTTTAATGATGCACCAGCTGATTCACGGACCAACCATGCGCTTCACTCCGAATTCGGGCACGAATCAGGACTATTACCGAATCGGAAGGAAATTGTCGACATCCAAGCAACGACCTTCCTGCGGCCCAGCCGTAGTCCAAGCCATGATAGTTCGCCTAATAATAAGCAGCAATCGTTCTTACATGAACGATGACAACGATAATGACAATTAATTCATCATCATCAGCAGCACAGCAGCGGAGCCCAACAACAACAACAGCAGCACGGCAACAGCATCAGCATCACCATCACAACACAATATCATCATTATTCACAACGCAGCACTACAGCAGAATTCTCACTAGCGACAACAGCATCATCCGCACATCACTACACCACCACGCACCCATCACATCATCGTCATCGTTACTATCCTCATCCTCATTTCGCCTCAATGCAGTGAGTTAGCTTCTCGTCATTAAGTCTACCGGTGGCCACGGGGGCGCACCGACCGCCGACAGACGTGGCCAGCTCAACAGTGACAGTGGTCAACATTTTTTTTTTCGAGCCCGGCAACGACGACGGCCGGACGATCGCGTAAACACTGACGATTTTTTTTTTTTTGCGACTCACGGCATTGTAGATCGCGTTACGTGGTGTCATATCCGTTAATCGTCTCGTATATATGTAACTGCTGTATTAGTAACAGAAAACAAATAATTCGACGTAACCCACCGTATACCATCGTATATCTCTTCTCATCTATATCTTCCATCGATGTAAAATCGTGTACGTATAACACATACACAATAATCGACGTAACACAATACATGACGTATTTGTAGATAATCACAGATGTCAAATACCATTATTTGCATTTCTATTGTGTTTAATCCTATTGTACGTAACCGTATCAATTTATATTAAGTATGTAAAGCATTTAACGTGTTGTATTAACGAACCTATTGTAAACATATGTAACGTAATTTACAAGAGGTAGCGATTGCTATTATATAACTAGCCGCGGTACCTCGCGCGCGGGTAAAATCGTGCTAAACGAAATTCATACTACTAAATAATTGATCCACAATAGGAACATTGGGTAAAAATCGACAATATCACCACATTGTCACACCATATCAAATATTTAAAACAGTGTATAAAAAAAATAACATGGAAAAAGTTTTTTTTTCTTGGGTTACGCTATGACATTATATGACGAGCAGAACCCAACTTAGAACCGGCTGGAACATAAATAGTAATAATTGTGCAAATGAAAAAAGTTATTATAACAGCATGTACGAATGGGTTGCAGTTCATTTGAAAACCTCTGATAAACATGTTTGCGTGTTTATTGTGTGTGGAAAATATGTAGCAGATTGCTGGCGTCTTCGGAACTGTGAAGCTCAACCACGTACAGCTTAATCCATTGTCCGATCGAGCTGAATAAACGAAATTGGGTAATAGTATCTTCGAAGAAGATAGAACAGCAGCCGAGTGGGTTGTGTCCATGATATTGTCTAGTGAATGCTTGGCGCGCAACCATGTCACGATAGAAATGAAGGAATTTTCCTACTGAATCAGAATAAGGCATAGCTTCGAAGGTACAAGGATTCTGAAATCGTAGCATGAATAAAAAAAGTCGATATATATAAATACAGACAGGCCAGCGAGTGGGGCACCCCACCATTTGTAATACCAAAAGAATGTTTACTGACTTGGACGCCGTCGTTTATGCGTTGATGTTTTGAGCAAATCGTCACCCTCTCAAACTATATAAACCCATACTAAACTATAGTGAAATCTCTATAAATAATTACAAAATCAGTGTAACATATAATAAGCATGGTAAAAAACCGTTGCGTATGACATATATACAGCCACAACGCCAACGTAGAACCCCTGGAATCCATAATAGTAAAGGGTAAATAAGCAAAAGTATGTCAGCATGTCGAATGGGTGCACTTCTCATTTCAGAAGCCTCTTGATAAAACAATGCTAGTCGTAACGCACAAGGCACTTGAAGCGTTTCAACTGCCAACACACCAACCCGCCATTGCTCGCACTTTTTCCCCTGACACTAATATATCCTGGTTGTGCGCTGTTTAGTAGGTTTCGGGTTCACAATAACCAGCACCGATGAGATGAGAATCGATTCTTCTTCATCTGTGCACGCACGTACAGTCCCAGTGCTCGGATAATTTTGTTAATCTTTGATCTAACTGATGGTTTTTTCCACGGATTTTGTGAGTTTGACGTGGCAGTTCTTTTCAGCTACGACACTCCCCGGGTATAAGAGATGCGCCTGTAAAATGCATCCAGATCGCTTGGGCGTTGGCCGCCTAATAGGGAAAGATACAAGATACATCCGAACTCGAAAAAGTTATAATAATCAAATTAACTATATTGAGACGTATTGCACTTGAATGTATGGGATATTGTAACATACTGCATCTCATGTTAACATTATTATTATATGTAACATATGGCAACGTATGTAGCCGTCTGTATACATGTATATGTATGTATTAATAATAACGCATGTAACTGCCATGCGCGTGCACGTCTGACCCCCATTATAACCCCGGTATTCTGGCGTGTATATCATAAACATTC
>NW_014577309.1:336611-341414 GCF_000485595.1 Priapulus caudatus | reverse complement strand
CTGGCGATGCTGATGATGGCGATGCTGATGATGGCGATGCTGATGATGGCGATGCTGATGATGGCGATGCTGATGATGGCGATGCTGATGATGGCGATGCGGATGACGATGGCGATGCTGATGATGGCGATGCTGATGATGGCGATGCTGATGCTGGCGATGCTGATGATAGCGATATTGATGCTGATGCTGATGCTGATGTTGAAGCTGATGCTGATGCTGATGCTGATGTTGAAGCTGATGCAGCACAGGGATTCACGGAACCATGCGGCTTCACTCGAATTCGGGAACGAATTCAGACCACTACCGAATTCGGGAAGGAATTGTCGACATCAGCAACGACCTTCCTGCGGCCACCGTAGTCAGCAATGATATCGCCATAAGCAGCATCGTTCTTATGACGATGACAACGATAATGATCATTAATTCATCATCATCAGCAGCAGCAGCGGAATCAACAACAACAACAGCAGCAGCAGCAACAGCATCAGCATCACCATCAGCAACTCTAATATCATCATCATCAGCAACAGCAGCAACAGCAGAATTATAACCAGCGACAACAGCAATATCGCCATCATCACCATCACCACCACCACCATCATCATCATCGTCATCGTTACTATCCTCATCCTCATTTTTCGCTCAATCAGTGAGTTAGCTTCTCGTCATTAGTCTGCCGTGGCCACGGGGCGGCACCATCGCCGACAGACGTCGCCAGCCAGACAGTACATCACACGGACCGTCAGACGACGACGACCGACGACGCGTATGACACTGACGGCGACTCACGTTCATTGTATGATCGCCTTACGTGGTGCATTATCCGTAACGTGCCGTATTATATGTAACGTGCTGTATTATGTAACAAATAATGACGTATACCCACCGTATAGGAGGTGTACAACAGTAAGCGTCCGCAATTGTTCACCGCCATTTCGCATTTATTCGTCTCTAGAAAAGGCCTTTTTTGGCATTTTTTTTCGCCGAAATTCGGCACTATAGTGCAATAATTTGCATTATGCACGCAAGGTAGATGCCTTGTGGACGTCTAGAAAGCATTAGAAGTAAAATTATTCGTGTTGTGTAATTGTGCCATTCCAGCTAGTGGCGTGGCCATGGTCGCCGGTCGGCCATTTTTGTGTATGAAACGGGATCCGACTACTCTGTAGAAATTCG
Source organism: Priapulus caudatus (assembly GCF_000485595.1). Taxonomy (NCBI): domain Eukaryota; kingdom Metazoa; phylum Priapulida; class Priapulimorpha; order Priapulimorphida; family Priapulidae; genus Priapulus; species Priapulus caudatus. The sequence continues at coordinate 340,235 of NW_014577309.1, read as the reverse complement.
CATCATAGAGCTGGCAAAGGTTTCGAGCGGAGCATAGAGCACGAATCTGTAGTTGAAACAGAATGAAACAACATGAATAAAGTGTATGTTTTGTAAGCGCAGTAGCAGTGTGCGTATTTTTAATTAATTTCTGTTCGATGCTTATTCAGGCCTGCAGCCTATGGACGCCCTCTACTGTTGTTCAACACCTATATGTGTACATTGCTCGCAACACATCGCTCGCACAATTGCTCGTACAAATTGCTCGCAACACATCGTATCGTGTACGTATACACATACACAAGTAATGACGTAACACAATACATGACGTATTGTGTTAGATTTAATCACAGATGTATACAAACATATATTTGCATGTGTCTATGGTTTAACTTATTGTATTATACGTAACGTATTCTAATATATGTAACGTATTGTAAAGCATTTAACGTGTTGTATTATACGTAACGTAATTTAAAGTATGTAGCGTATTGTATTATATGTAACGTATTGCACATTGTAATGTATTGCATTATTTGTAACATACTGCATCTCATGTAACATGTTTTATTATATGTAACATATTGCAAAGTATGTAGCGTATTGTATTACATGTAATGTATTGTATTATATATAACGCATGTAATTGCATGCGTGTGCAATTCCGACCCGTTATAACCCCGTATTTCTGTGCGTGTATATCATAAACACCCGCAGTATAAATACGAGCAATCAAAATATCGCGTTACATGTACGAAGAATGATAGCGGCTAGTGTTTTTTTTCGTGCGGGACTGGTCAGGTTCATTATGGCGAGCAATTTCCAGGAAAAGTAGGATAATTTCCTGAAAGCTGATGGCGTAAAATGGCGCGCATGTGATCACAGCCACGTATGTCGGCTGCCCGTGCGTGTGGATGTGCTAATAGTAATATTCGTAGCTAATCAACCGAGAATGGGAAACGACAGTTGCTTTGGGATGCGGTGGTGAGAACGTTCCTTTCGGAGGCTTGTTTCGGTAACAATGCGATCAGCGTAGCGTGTGCACGCGAGCGCGTCGACAGCGTTTCTATCAGCCAGCTCTCGATGGCAAATTTGTTATTATATGCATTGCTGATTTTATCCACGTCCCGCCTATTTGCACGACGTGTAGACGCGGCGATTGAACGTATATATAGCTGGTTTCACGTCGTCTACCCTGCCAGGCACGCACGTATATAATGTATAGAATGTATATAATATATAAAATGTATAGCTGAGTGAGTTGTTAAAAAGTAAACCGAACTGCTCGCTATACCCTGATAGAAACGTATAGCAGCGTACAGCGACGTCACGGTGGGGGTCTCTTTCTCTCTCTCTGGCTCTCTCTCTCTCTCTCTCTCTCTCTCTCTCTCTCTCTCTCTCTCTCTCTCTCTCTCTCTCTCTCTCGCTCTCTCTCCTCTCCCGCGCTCTCGCGCCGCCTCTCTCTCTCCTCTCTCTCTCTCTTAATATATATATATTAATAATTACTATATATTGTGTGTGGCTGTGTGTGTGTGTGTGTGTGCGTGCGTGTGTGTGTGCGTGTGTGCGTGCGTGCGTGCGTGCGCGCGCGCACGTGCGTGGCCGTGCATGCGTGCGTGCGTGCGTGTGCGTGTGTGTGCGCGCACGTGTGTGGCCGTGCATGCGCGCGCGTGTGTGTGTGCGCGCGTGTGTGTGTGCGTGCGCGTGCGCGCGTGTGTGTGCGTGCGCGTGCGTGTATCCACACAACGTGACAGAGTTCTCATGGAGCTTTAGCAACGCCCAGGACAGACACATCAACAGACATACGGCATATCACGCTCGGTGAACGTAGTAGACATATTGCGCACGCAGATTTTGATTATAGTCGCGCGTACGTAATCCACAATAATATTGCCAATCAACTGAAAATAAACGCTAATCTCGCAGTGCGACAATGTTGCCGACGAAACCAGCAAATCCACATTGAAATTTGCTTTCGGGCTATCACTATCTCAGAGCGTGAGTCATCATGCGTGATATCATGTATATGCTCAGATACACACTCGTGAATGCGCTCATCATAAGTATTCTAATTTATGCTATTTCCACTAGTACTGCTGATTTCTAGTCAGTGTACTTGGGACTGCCTTACAGAGTGTTGGCATGTTTAATGGAGCAATAATTCCACAGCCCATGACTGTGGATAATGCACGCAATTCGCTCAATGCATGCGAGGAGTGTGCAAATAATATGCAATGGCAATAAATATATGCGTGAGTGCGAAAATTTAAATATCTAATAGCTCAAGGAAGCTCGTTGAGAATGTATGGGCCTGACTGCTGTCAACAATGAAAATGAAAAAGTAAAATTATTCAAGTTACACTTCTTTAACGAGTAGTAATAAAGAATTGTAACTCGAATGATTTTTCTTTATTTCTTTTCAGTATAGAAGGCAAAGTAGCGATTATTGAAGAAACGATCTTCTTTTCTAAAATTTCTTATAGCCAGCAGACTAATTCGTAGCCGCCTGAAATGTTCCTGCTATTTCAGAATAATCAATAGCATGAAGTAGATCTGATTCATCCATTTTCGTTACTGCCAGGCAGCCTGTGATTATCAACCATTCTTAGTTACAATCAGATTTCGGTATACTTTAGTATAGTCACACATTCTCAAAGATTCCCTAAGTGTGCTATGGGCGACACTATCATACTCTCATGGGAAACATTAAGATACACACATGCGCACGCACGCACGCACGCCCGCGCGCCCGCGCGCACGCACGCACATACGCACGTTCGCGCGCGCGCACACACACACATACATACATAATGCGCATCATCTGAATTAACCAGACCGTACTTAGTATATAACGCGGTGGCCAACCGACAGATTTCATTTCCGGGTCAATATATGTTGCAAAGGGAGACAAAAGAACGCATTACTAAGAAAGACGGTTGCGAGCGCTTGCATTCACGATATGGCTAGTCACACTTATTCGCGCCTAAATCAAATAGAAGTAGTTTGAGTAGCCCTGCGTGATTTACTGGCCTCGTCTCGATGCAAATTAAATCAAGTGCATCCGAACAAATGGCAATTACATAGAGCGTTACGCGAGGCACGTAAATTGGCAATTTCGTGAAATTTCATCGCGTCCGAAAATATTCTCCGCTAAAGGGAACGAACGCACATTTAGCTGGAAACGAGCGAGTGTGACAATCGGTTTCGAGGATTCAAATTTATTTACGACAGTGAATCGGGTTTTAATGAGTGCGTAGCACATTACGGCACTTTAACTAAGCATTTTATTTAATTTGCGCACTGTATCTGACCTTAAATTCTTTACTTTAGATTGTATAATCAATTGTCGGTATGAACACTTCGCCAAGTTCGCGCGTTTTTCGTTTTTTCTTTATCAATTTCTAGCGTCACTTTTGCCTTTAGGGTGTCTATCCAGTGATGTTTTCATTTCACCGCTGTACCTACACACACACACACACACACACACACACACACACACACAGCGACTCGCAGAGTTAATAACAAGTCAAATAGCAACTGCAGCATCAAATATTGCACTGAAACAAATTTATACACTTTCAGTGTATTACACTTAGCCCAGTGCATTTCCTTTTTATTACCTCCGCCAAGGGGTTGGCAGGAGGT